>NW_011888826.1:7911342-7916501 GCF_000151845.1 Pteropus vampyrus
CCCTACTCTTGTCTGACACTGCAGTGTTGGCTACTCCTTCGTGTCTGTCTTTCTTTGCTCTGCGTTATGTTTGTGAGAATTATTTACTTCATTACTGGTAGTTGTAGGGTTATCATTCTTATTGCTATTTAATTTTCTATTATCTCCACATATTGTAATTTATTTATTTAAGTGTTAAATTTGAGTAGTTCACAGTTTTAGATTTTTATGAATAGTGCTGCTATGTACTAGCCATAACTTTTTAGTTTCTAGTCATGTATTTTCTAGTACATGACTTTTGGTGAACATATGTGTGAATTTATCTAGGAATGGAATTGCTGTGTCATAAAAAACACACACCAAGTAATAACAGCCAAACTATTCTAAACAGTGTTTTTTCTTAAAGTACTATACAGAAATTCCAGCTGCTCAATGATTTTGCTGACACTCGCTTTTTTAAAATTTAATTTTACCAGTTGTGACTTGGTTTTAATTTGCATTTCATTGAAGAACAACAAAGTCAGATGTTTATCAGCCAATTGGACCTTGTCTTTGAGAAATGTCAGTTCAAACATTTTGCCCATATTTCTCTTCGGTTAGCTCTCTTTTCCTCATTGATTTGTAGATATTGTTTACATATTCTAGATACGAGTGTTCTATTTACTGGTTGGAGGCTATTTTAAGATATGAGAAATATTAAAGCACATTTGTATATTGATAGGAATAATTTAGATAGTCAAGATACAGCACGAAAATTGCAGGAGAGAAACCCTTGAGTGAGCAGCAGGGGATGAATCCAATCTAGTAGGAGAAGCTGGCTATTGTGGCTATATCGTACGCAAGTTAAATCTTTGTTTATAATTAAAGGTTTCTGATATTTTGCTACTAAAAATGTGATGAATGTTTTAATTAAAGAAAATTGTGTCCATGTATTGGATGACTTTTACTTTCTAAAAATAGAAAATCTTAATTTAAAAAATAAGAAAATAAAGTTTTTTGCACTTATATGAAGGAAAAGCATTCTGTGCTGTGGTCACTAGCTTTCCATTATGAGGACATACTGGACTGTGCCACGGTGCTACATCTTAGAATATTATTATTGCATCATTTGACTTTTTCTTTTTGCTCCATTTGATTTTCTTTTATCTAGTCTTTTGAAAAATATTCATTTTGCACTATTTTTATCTAATTATTTTGTTGTCCCCTTTTAACTTTAAGCACTTTTGTTAAATTTCCTAATGTTTATTTGTCTTGTTTTTTTAAAACATTTTATTTCTTATTTCAGAAAATTTTATGTTCTTTTGAATATTTTAATTTCTTTTTTACTTTGTTTATTTTTATTATTGTCTTTGATTTCTTCTATATTTTTATTTTTACTAAATTTATTTTTAGCTTTTTAAAATTTGATAATAGAAAATATATTAGGAGTAGGTATTTAAACATTTGAATATTTTTATTCCTCGATTTGGCCTTTGATGGATTTTTGGCCCTTTGCAACCCTTTGAGTAGCAAAATATGTAATCTAAAATCCATGGTCTTTGTTTATGCAATCATGTCGCAAGACAAGTCATATAATATGTGGCTGTTTAACAGAAGAGAGAGGTCAGTTTATAATTCTACTCCAGGAAGGTGCCTCCTTTCTCCATTAATTTCATCAAATGATACATGTTCATGAGATTGTGGGGATTTCTTTCACTCTGGTATCTGCTAACGAGGTTGACTAGGGACAAGATTTCTCATTATATAATCATGGAGTGAGGAGAGTTTCTTCTTTGTGAGAGCACTTAAGAAACAATACCTCCCCAAACCACAAAACAAACAAACAAACAAACAAAAAGACAGCATGACCTTGTCTGATATTTCAGAGCAAAAAGAATCTTCTTATTTTAACAGCTGTCCTAAAAGAAGGGTAGCCTTCTTCAGAGTTATGCTTGTGACTTTAGAGAAACAACTTTTTGTCTTTGCAAAGTCAGCCAGATTGTGTGCAGGGGGATAGGTCTGTGCCCTCGCGTGGACAACAGAGCATATTAGTGGTCTGAGACCTGCTCTGAAGGAACACTCGTTCCCTCAGTTCTGCCCAGCTTCCTCCCTCGTTACAGGATGAGATTTTCTACTCTGCTTCACAATATAATTGCCCCTGCAAATCCCCACTCATCTGCAGGGTTCTAGACTCTTGGTTATCTGCACTGCTCATTATCAGTCACCCAAAAGTGAGCGTCGTGTATGATAATTCTCAGGTGATTTCCTTCTCAGTTTGCCATGCACCTCCTCAGAAATCCTGGTCTAGAAGCTGGAGGACTTTTCTACCCAAAAGAATTGGTTAAACATGAACTATCAGAGCCTGCATTAAGTCTGCCATACTCGGTGAATGGTGATGTCTACCCGCCATAGTTACATACTGTCACTTCCAGGGATCTCTAAAGCAAGAGATGGGTTATTTTTATAGTGGAGAGACTCCCAGACTATTCTTCCTTGCGGCTAACATTATAATTACAATAATTCAGGTCTTTTAACTTTCTTCTTTGACTCTAATATTTTTACCCCCTGAGATGCCTAGATTTTAAAAATAAATATTTCCTTTCTTTGAGGCTTATGGCTCTTTCCCTTTTGGCTAAAAAGGAAAAAAAAATACATAGTAGAGGTATGAGATCTGGCAATCTTAACCCTAATTAATGGCAGGTGTGTGGACGGTGGCAGATTGTCAATGACCTGATGGGCTCAAGTAAACATTCTCTATCTTTTGCTTTTTGATTCTGATACTCAATAGTGAGAGATAGCATAGCTTATCATTTATAGGACTCCTGCCAAAATCGTCCAGCTTCTTGCTTTTACAAGGAAAGCTTCTGTCCACTGTATCATCTATATCCTGACAACTGGTATAATTGTTTCCGAAGATCAGAGCCCCAGACTTATGATTGGTCAGTCTAGAATTGGAAGGTTATTTCCCATGGGCTGCTCACTTTCTCTTAGCTTGTGCCTTTAGGGGAAACACACCTGACCAAATAGACCAATTGAGTTGAATCAATGATGTCAAAGGAAGAAGTCATCACTCAAAATCTAAAGCAGAAAGGTGAATTTGTTGCTTTTAAAACAATGAAAAATTGTGCTTGCCAGATGCAGTCTCTCTGAATAAAGCAAACTGCTGCTCTTACATAGGATTTGCAGAAGCTGGAATTCAGGATTGGTGATGTACAGAAGCAAAATCTTTTAGGGACTGATTGAGCTTTAGCTGTAGAGGATTATTGGAGTGTAGCTGTTGCTCATAATTTCAGAAGTATGAAATTGTCACAAAATGCCTGGCATCCGGAAGAGTGAGGACTGATTCAAATTTGACATGATCCATTGGGATGTTTAATACCGGGTCTGGGAGTTACTTGTTACTATGATCAAAGAACAATCGATTTTTTTCTAGGGAAACTAAACTGTTTTTCTTCTCATGGAATATTTTTGCATATTGCTTTGTATTTGAGTTGTGCATGTTTGTGTCAGCTACGAGACTGTTTTAGCTCCTCGAAGGACCTTTTATAAAATGATATCCCCATTCTCCATAGCACCTCGCTTACTACCTTGCAATAGCAAATCCTCAGTGGGTTGAGCGATGCTACATGACCAACCTCTTCAGGGACTTAGCAGTAGTGCTACCGGAGTCAAGAGAAAGAAAATCCTTTTCATAGGTTCAAAAACACATGAATAAGGAAATAAATAAAAAAATTCCAAATGGTTGCTATAGTCACATCAGATAACAAGTCCCCTAGTATTTAGAAAGGAAGGAGAAAGCTGAGATGAAGCTAAACGCAGAACTAAAAGAAATACTTTTACACGCCCTTTCTAGTTTCTCTGGCTTCTCAAATGTGCCTTCACCTATGATGTCACCTGCAAGTCCAGGTCTGGTTCAACTTCTCAGCCAATACTGACTCTCCTCATTTCTCCCTGACTCACCTCCCCCGCAGGTCAGCAGTGATTTAACATAATTAAGACCTAAAACCTTGTTGAAAGTGCCAAATCCTAGCCCCTAGATCACCAGGGAATAAAACCTCATTGAGATGTGATCTTTGCCAGAACATAGGGCTCTCTGTTCCTCTCCACGAGTCACACAGGGTTGAGCGCTATACTCTCATACTTGTAGCCCTTGAGTCGAGCACACCTTGTCTGCCCACTGATGCTGATTGAAAAGATCAGGCATCTGCTGGGGCTCCAGGCCTACCTCTGGGCCCAGAGACTCATCTTGATCTAAAGGCTCATCTTGAGCTCCCGAAATGGGACTGGAATTGTTGAGGCCCCTAGAATATCTGAGAATGCCCAGTTATCTGCTCTGAGACCAGCCTCTGACACCAAATCAGCTCTCCCCAGATCTTCAGCTCTAGAAAGAGCATATCCAAGGGGTCCCAGGGTTCTTTTAATCATGCTGACTCTGTATTTTTGAGCATCCATTTTATTTCCAACTCAAGCACTCACAAGATACAACTGACCTTTGAATATTAAAACGGTCGACTGGTGAGAAAAGGATACAAAAGCAGTTTGGGGTGGTAGGAGGCTTCCTATGACAGCCGAATTTATGGTACTAGGCAAGTATGTGAGCATTGGTATTGGGGACATCTGTTATAAATTGAATAATGAATAAGATAAGTTTGGCAAATTAACACAATCATTGGTTTATGTCAAAGTGAAAACAAATGGAAAAAAAGCTTGGTAGATATTGTCAAATATTTATATTTCATATGGATTACATAAGGATGGTGACATTAATAGTATGGCTTTAGACTAGAGTGTAAGAAGGGGGTGTAAATTTTCCTTAGGGCTCGCTCACATTTTTTGGCAAATAATGAGTAATGAAAAACAAAACCCAAAGCAGATTGGAGCAATAAAACATCGACCAGTTCCACACTAACGACCCTTGAGCTTCCTCAAAAATTTAAAGATGTAGAAGCACACCAGAGAGACAGGATTCCAGCAGCTTTCTTGTGCTTACCATGAAGATCAATTTTCTGGATGAAGAATGAATGAATGGAGTATATTCGAAGAGGTGTTTCTTTTTGACAGTGAAAGGAGAATGTGCCAGACTGTGAGCATGATGCAGAAGAGGCTAGCACCAGGGAAGTTTTGCAAGTGGAAGAAAAAATAATAGAGAAATATATTTAATGAAGCTGAGAAGATAAGTAAAAAGAAGACAGAGGTGGAAT
>NW_011888826.1:7917951-7923073 GCF_000151845.1 Pteropus vampyrus
GCACTGGATTCATTGATCCCACTTTTAAAGATCTTTTCTGGAAAAGGTCCTTCAATTTTCTTCTGTAGCACGTTTCAGTGTTTAATAACCCATAAGGCTCTTAGGAAATTCCTCCTCCTATCCATCCTAAATTACCAACGGCACACAGATTTAGAATTCAGTCTTAAGTAACTGGAATAAATTACTTAGGCTACGGAAACAGACATCCGCTCTGAATTTGAAAAAGTGTTATCTGTGTGAAATAAACTGAAAACGTTACTTCTCAGGGAGGGAGTAAGTGATTTTCAATCAAGTGCCTCCAACTCTACAGAATGCTTGTGCTGCAGTAAGCTGGGTGTCATCATATGGTCTGAGCAAAGCCCTCCAGGACGCCTTTGAGTGGTATAAACACCAGGGCCAAAACTGAAAGCAAAAAATGAACCATGACAAGGAGTCAGATAAATTGTGATCAAGTTATATGGGTAATGGGTTGTGCACATAGACGGGCATTTTAAGCTGAGCTCAGCAAACATGCTATGTCTGAGCAGATAAGGACAAGTTGAGCCAAGGTTCTTGTGCGTGTTGGTGTCTTGTGAGCAAGATGGGACTTCAGCAGCAGAGACTCTTTCCAGGAGTTTAATTTTTCTCGTAATACCACTGTATTATTTGTGATTACACAATTTAAGTATTCCCAGGTGAAGATCTTCCGTTTTTGCTTGTTGTCTAAATTCTTTTTGTTTAATATTTGACTTTGGCCTTTCTGATAAGTCCTGATAGTGGAAGGTCAAGACTTTATGTGAAGAGGCAGCATATTTTACTGACTGAAGAAGATGGTGGTTAAAGAAATAAGATGCTAGAGTTGGCTAGTAATAGATTAGAGTCCACATTAGTTGTGTAACTAATGTGAGGACAATCTAGCACAATATAGGTACTCAATAAATATTTGTCAATCCATATTTATCTCAAAAAAATGTAAGATCAGTATAATGCAATATATAGAGAGATTGGTAGTGAGAACAGCAGAGATAAAGGGTCATATAGTTTTAGGGGGAATAGAAAATTTCCAGGTGTATAGACTTTGAAGGTATGATGAAAAGGAAGATCGAAAGTTTATGTGGTTTTTGGACTAACACAGATATCATTTGTCTCATTTGTATTCTGAACGTTACACATTATTAGCCCTCCCAATATTTTACTTTGTTGATTGCAGCTGTCCACCTAAAAAAAGATTGACACCAAGCCTCCAATATTTAAACATCTCCACAGATGAGTAACAGAATCATCACTCTCCAATGAGGAGAAACGAAGTAGCAGCTATGGCAAGGGCTCCCCCTGGAGGCAGGCATGCTCCCTTCAAGTCAACGCTTGAAGAAAGCTTAATCTCGGCTAGGCACTACATTACCTATTATGCATTCATCGAATTATTTAATAGTTATAATAATTTTATGAGATAGGTACAATTATTATCCTTATTTACCAATGAGAAATTGAAGAAGAAATACATTAAGTGACTTTCTCAAGCTAGTAAGTGGCAGAGCTGGGATTTAAACAAAGGTCGCCATGTTCCAGAACCCGAGTTTTTAACGCCGTGGTGTTTGTTGTACTGCTACTCAAACTAAATGAGAATAGGAAGCATTTTTAAATGAAAGTCCTAGTTAATATCCACTCAGGTCACCGATCTCTGGCTAACTGGGAAGGGTGGGGACAGATCAATGCATTCTCATTCTCATCGGCCATCAGTGCTGATCAAATTTGAAGAAAAAAAAATAAAGAAATCTTAAAGAGTTGTTTTCAATCTAATTAAAAAAATGGTAATTTCTCGTATTTGTTTGTAATATATGTCATCTCACACAAACATCTTGGCATCAAACAGGAATTACTGTACTCGCTGTAGAGATAAAAAATAAAAATAAAGTGTCAGTAAGGTTGGAATTGACACAGGAAGATTATTTCTGAAAAGTAGAGGAGAAGCGCTCAACAATGGTCTTTGCTCGCATCATATTACCTGACAATCATGACGTGTTGAAAATTAACATCTGCTGAAAAATTATCAGCAAGCACATGTGGAATGTCCTACATCTGATGTAAATACGATAAATATAACTACAAAAGCCATTGATAATAAGGAAACATGGAGGAGATGCCTGCCCAAGGTTGTTTTCCCCTACTTGCCCTCCTGGGGACTAGTTTTTCTTTGTGAAGCAGAGACTTAGGGTTATTGGTGACAGGTTATTTCATTGGCTTTCTGCTTACCTAAACCTCTGATCTATAAAAGTCAAAAATAAAAGGAAGTGGACTCAGTTTTCCCAACCTCTCCTCATCCTGTCAAAATCCTCTGGCTCTACTGGAAGAAATTTATTATCCTGTGATTTCAGGAATGACGTTCAACTGTTTGGACAAATGGATGGCTCTGGTACCCAGCAAACACACGTAGGAGTCAGGAGCTACTCCTTCAGTTGCAGGGTCATAGTAGGTGACGGGAAAGTACCAGGGATCCAAGGGTGGATGGATTGGAAGGGAGAGTCCTTGAATGGCTTGGGACAATGGCTGCTCAATCACGGGGGAAAAAAAAATCAATATTTTAACACCAATATGGGCCTACCGGTATGAATAAGCTAAACATTAACACTAGTTGTGTTCCTCGAGAGCAGAAACTATGTCTTATTTTTTTTTATTAAACACCACAGGTCCATAAGCCTTGATCTACAATTCTGAAACCAAAAAAGTTGTAAAAAATAAAAGTTGTCTCAGTAACTTATTTGGCTGCAAAACCTTGTCCATCTTGATGTGACGTTATTTGTAAACTTCGTTATTCCTAAGTGAATAGTCACATCTTTACTTCTGATATATTAACATGTTTGACTGTAGGATACTGCTAAGGGTTCCCCTAGGAGGTTTTTTTTTTTTTTTTTTAACGGAAGATGCATGCACTATTTTTCTTTTCTAACATTTGAAAAATCCTGCATTCGGAAGCACATCTGGTCCCAAAGGTTTGAATAAAGAGCTATGTACAGATACCATCTTCATGGTCTATGCTCTGGGACAGAGTGGCTTTCGACAACAAATTCCACGTTGTTAGATAAATATGTCTATGTGGCTTTCAAAATCTTGCTTTGTTGAGGAAACAATGGTAAAGGGAGTAGAAAAGCCAGTTCCTGCTCAGACTTAGTTTTGTGCGCCTCATTTATCTAAAGTTGAAACCAATAATATCAACACGATTTATGTCACCTGTTGTTTTCTCCACGAGAGCACAACCAACCATTCACACGTGAGCCGTTTCCAAATGCAGGTCCAAAACAAGGTCTATGTGACTAAATCTGCACTCATATCATTCCTCGTGGTCATATGTAAAACCCCACACACAGAAGATAGACACAATATTTTACATTAGTAATAATTTTAAAAGGAAGTTCAGTGTCAATTTAGGGAGCAATACACTTCCCTTCACCCAGAAATGTTTCTAGTGTTCAAAAATACTCTGATGATGCATTGTAAATAGTCAAATTGCCTTTTATATGCTTAAAGTGATTAAAAATATATAAAATGTTAGCCTTTAAAAGTACCAGAAATGGTCTCATTGGAATAATGTGAAAGAAATATCATCAGAGAGTAAATTAAGAGAGAAATTCAAGAAATTTAATTTAAAACAAATTAAAATGAACATTTCTGCAACATGAAGTAGTTCGAACCCATTGGAAACTCATGTTTTACAAATGAAGTGTTCTCATCAAGTCACAATCACATAACGTGGACAGGAAATAACATGAAGCCCAAAATAATAGGGTGGCGGGAAAGGTAAAGGAGGCCAAACCCAGATGGCCTTGAAATCTGAAGAGACTGAAGACAGAAGCGAGGCACAGGATACTCTCTATAAATGGGGGGAGGGTAGTGGGTAGAAAAGGTCAACAACTCAGAAGTCTGGGAAACCGTGGGCAGTGAAAAAGCAGAGCGTAGACCGGAAGTACTACCTGGAACATGTGAAGATGGATTCACAGGCCAGGGAGGCAGGCAAATCGGTTGGAAGACCATTGCAATAAATCAGGTTAGGCATGCTAACCTGAAGTGATAGTGAGGATGGAAAAGTATAAAAAGGAAATCTAGAATGGATTAAATTTTTTATGTTGACTTTTCTACTTAGATCTTAGCATCGCTAATGTGTTGATAATTCTGGGCCGAAGGGCTAGATGCTGATAGATCTTGCCTCTTTTAGCATATTTCTACATTTTTATAAAGAGGAAAACCCGAAGATTAATGAATATACACATGGCAATGGTTAGAAACGTTTTGTGAATGTTTCATGAGGAACTGAAGATGTATAGCAGGCCCTGCGCAATTGTCATAATCTGACGTATCTTACCATTGCTCTCCATCATGTTTATGGGGACAGAGGAGAAGAAAGATGTGTAGGCCTGTCCTTGGTGAGGCCTGACTACAGCAGAGGTGATGTTCCTTTTTAAATCACAGCATCGTTATTCCTCACGATAAACTCAGAGAGTAATGGACTATATTGAGGAAGGGAGACTACAATTATATGAGGTCACTGGCTGTGCTGAAAACAAGTAAAAGATAAGATTTCATCAAAATCACTTGCACTATACTATAATCCATTAGGTTATTAAACATTTCTTTGAGGATAAAATTCTAAGGGTATTAATCTGTATAAAACCAAGTTTCGCAGCCTTGAGGAAAGCTGAGAAAATTTCCCAAAGGAATTTATACTTTTCTTTAAGCCTGGAGAAAAGAACCAATTCAGATTTCTATCAATCAGCTTTTAAATAGGATAACATGTATTGTTTTTTTTTTAAAAAATGAAATGCCCAAAGTAGCACCTTAACCCCCTCACCCCCAGCACCTGGTGGGAGGCCCCAGGATAGCATAGAAGGACCCCAAAGCAGCAACCTGCTGGGGGCAGCCCCTGCACACCAGTACACTCATAGCAGTCAGTGCTGGGCCTTGCAGCCAGCAAGGCTGGGAGCCAGCCCATTCCACCCACACACCCTCGTTAGTCTCAGCCCAACTACAGTAGGTGGGTGCACGTAGCTCACATGGGGACACCCTTGGAGCACCTGGCTTTCATGACCAGGGGGGATTCTGCCACTAAGCTCCACAGGACACCTTCTACATAAAGCCACTCTTTCAATAT
>NW_011888826.1:7924623-7929366 GCF_000151845.1 Pteropus vampyrus
AATCCAGTACTGTATTAGGCTCTGGAAGAGACCGAAAAAAAAAAAATGAAAAAGAAAAATTCTAGGCCTCTTCACAAGTCTCAGTCTGGGGTACGTTCTCTCCGCGGCCTCCTTTTGTCCACTCGAGTTCAAAGAAGTCCTCTATCTTCATCTTCCCTCCTGCCCCAATTCTCAAGTTCAATTTCACATTTGCCGCGAAAGTATCAATAACTGCATGAGAAATCTGTGCTTACTATTAAATCGTGTTCCTCAAAGGTCAGATTCAGTAGTCTGATCCCAATGGCTGGGTTCCCACATATTGAACCAAATACAGATCTCTACTAATCAGAGGTAAGAACTGGAACAGAGTGAGACTACATACTTTGGTAGTCTTTGAATCCAAACACAGGCTCCTTCCTAGGCTGACTAATTACCCTTAAGCAATTAGCCTTTGTCTGCATGGTAAACTACCAAGTAAACAAACTAACTAACTAGTACAATAATTGCATTTGTCTTTTCCCCTGTGTGTGCTATAGCCGCTGCGAGATAAGCTCTCGTTATCAGTCTTCCATTTGGTTTGGGTAGTATTTACATTTTCTAAGTTACGAGGCCTCTGATTCCAACTGCCAATCCATCTGAGCCGTCACGTTTACGTCGAGTCACGGAAATTATTATTTTACCTTGTTCCTTGGCTTTGAGCTTCTCTTCCCAATGATCCCTGGAACCAGACTCTGAATACTGCACGTTGAGGCACCTGCTGGTTCTCAGTGGGAGTTTATAACTTCAGATTTTTCTTTAACATGGGGGAAAAAATATTTTCCAAGCTGAAATCAAACCCACTAACCAGAGCTCATTCCTGAAATGGAAGTGTGAGGGTATGAGTTCATTACCTTTCAAACGTCATCTTCCTTTATAAATCTGTCTGACCTCCCAACAAATATTGCCCTTCAATAACATCACTGTTTTTCCAGTCACCCAGACTTCGAACTTCAAAGTCATCTTCGGCTCATCTTATTCTTTCCTATCATGTATGCACGGACATTCCAAGACCTAATTTTCTATGCTTGCCATATCCACAGCATAATTAGTGTGTAGTTTCCTTCACTTTATACGTCATATATCATTCTTTTAATTGTTCATCTAAACTCCATGTTTCCTGCTCCAATCTATCTTGCATACTATAGCCAATCTTTATCAAATATTGGTTTACTAATATCAATTTTCTGTTCAAAAGTTTCCAATGGTTTCATTTTTCCAAACATAATTAAAATTAACCTAGTTTATTGTGATCTTGCTGATCGTGGCCTCATTCTCTCTATATATTCTACCTTATTTCTCAGTTATTCAAATTATACCTTCTTACTCCAGTCAAGCTGGTCTCCTCACTGACCCAGGGACATGCTAGTTTCATTCTCACGAGTCTTCACTCACTATATTAGTTAGCGTCTGTGCATGAAACGGATGGCAGATTTAAATTAGATAATTTGAGAGATTTTAATAGAGAAATACTTTTAAAAGTATAGACAGAGATAAGGAAACCAGCAAAGACAGTGCAATTCCCTAGGGTTAACATCCGTAGGAATTGTTACCATTTCTAGATCAGAAGGCATCGGGGGATGAAGTGCTGGAACGTGCACGGAGAAGCCTGTTGATAGAATGACCAGAGGTGTCCTGACGATTGGCAGATCACTCCTTCCCTGAGGAAGTCCCCTAAGGGAGGAGCCAGGAGGATCCACCTTTCTCCCTCCTCTGATCTCATAATGAGAACCCCCGACTCCCCATGTAGCCAAACCCACCAGAAGACCAATAGTAAGGGAATATGTTAATGTAGCTTTAAAAAGTCAGCCTGCTGGCACCCAGAGAGGTGTGAAGAAGGGGAAGAATGATTTCTGTAGCAAAAACAAGAAATAGAACGCATTTATTTATTTTTTTTGAATTTTTTAAATCTTTAATCTGTACCTTCCTGCTTCCTACCCACTTTATTTATATTTTTTATAGTTAAGTATAATGAATACACTCTTATTGGTGTACAGTTTTGTGAATTTTGACAAGTGCACAGAGTTGTGCAACTATTATCACAATCAAGATACAGGCCATTCCATCAGCCACCTAAAATTTCCGTATGCGGTCCCTGTGCCAGCAACCTTCTTCCAAACCCTCAGTCTGGCCACCAATGACATATTCTCCTTCCTTGTAGTTCTATCTCTAACAGAGTATCATTAAATGGAATCGTACAGTACTCACCTTTTAAATCTGACTTCTTTCACTTATCCTATTGTATTTGAGATTCACTCGTGTTGTTGTGTGTATCAGTAGTTTATTTGTTTGGAATTGCTGAGAAGTACTTAATTATACTAATGTACCATATTTTTAAAAATCCATTCACCAGTTGAAGGACATGAGGATATTTCCAGTTTGGGATGGTTATGAATAAGTGGCTATAAGCTTTCGTGTATAGGTTTCGTGTGAATCTCAACTAGAAGGAATGAGATGATTGGGTTGTATGATAAGTGATGTTTTACTTTAAAAAGTAACTGTGATATTTTGTATTTCTGAGAGCAATGTTCGAGTTTCACTTGCTTCACATTCTCATCTGTATTGTTTTTTGTTTGACCATTCTAGGATCTGTAAAGTGGTATCTCATTGGGATTTATATTTGCAATTCTTGATGACTAATAATATTGAGCCTCCTTTCATGTGCGTACTTGCTATTCATATATCTTCTTTGTTGACCTGTCCAAAATTTGTCTGGTTTTTTTTTTTTTTTTTACTCGAGTGCTCGTTTTATTATCATTTTGACAGTTATTTATAAATTTGGAAAAAGTTCCATTTTCACATTACTTCTCCTAGTCTGAAGCTTGCCTTTTCATTCTCTTAACAGTGGTTTTTAAAGAGCAGAGAGCAAAAGTTTATAATAGTGAAATATAAAAAGGGACTCGACCATAAAATAGAAGAAAATTTTTAAGTCATGAAAAACAATGTTTTGTAATGCTGTTTGTGTTTATTTAAAATACTAGATCAAATGCATGATCTTCTAGAAATAAATGCAATTCATCAAAATGGACCTCTAGAAAGTCAGAACAATTACTAAAGAAATAGAAGATATAGCTAACTCTCCACTCCCTCCCCCTGCCAAAAAAATGCACTAGGCCTAGGTGGTTTTGAGGGGGAATTCTGACAAACTTTTAAAGATTAAATATTTCCAGTGTTACTTTAACTATTTAAGAGACTAGGAAGCGAAGAAAGTTTTCCTATTTCATTTTATGATTTGCTTCAAAATAATGCAGGGGAAACAGGTGGAGGGGCTTATGGAAGAAAAGATGGAATAAAACTGGTCTTGAGTGGAGAACTGTTGAAACCCAGTGGTAGATACATGAGGGTTAATTGTACTCTTCTCTGTAGTTTTGGGTTGTCTGAAATGTTGCATAATGATGGTTTTTAGTAAATAAGGCTATAAGTTTGCAATGAATTTAAAAAAAGTGAGTATAAATTAAAAAACAGAACAATAACTTATAAAATTATAAGAAATAAATTTTAAAAAGCCCAGAATCCTATCAATAATAAAAGATTTGAACAAAATATTGGCAAGCTAAGACAAGTCATTGGAACCAAAAATTAACAAGGAGGGATATATGTCTCAACATATAAAAATAGGACAAATGTGAATAACTTCATTAAAAAAAAATGCAACACTCTCTGATCATGATACATTAAGTTAAAAGTTGATTTCAAAAGAGGGAAGAAGTCTTTACAACCAAAATTTTAAATTTACTTATAAACACCTCTCGAGACAAAGGGAAAAAACAAATAAAATGGAAAGATTTATTTTAGAAATGATTAAAATTGTACAAAAGAGAATCTATAAATACAATTAAAACAATGTGCAGAGGAAAATTCATGTCTCTAATACGAATAAAAATGAGAAGGGGATCTACATTATAAAGTGATAAAAGAACAAAATAAATATGAAGAAAGCAGAAAGAATTAAATAATAAAGATTAAAGTAGAAATTAATAAATTAGAAAACAAGAAACTATAACTAAAACAAATATAAAGCTGGCATTTTGAAGTGATCAACCAAATAGACATATTAGTAGCTAACATAATCAGGGAAAGAGGAAGGAAACACAAATCTACAAAATAAAAAATGACAGAGAAAGTACCTTTTGAAATTACGGAAATTTAAATAAATTTCTAAGAGAAGACTTTACGTAGTTTTTTTGTAAATCAGTTTGAAGACATAAGTGAAAAAAGGTAAATTTCTAGAAAAACAAAATTTGTCAAAACCATCCCCAGGAAGAAGAGAAAGTTTGAATTTCAATGTCCTTAGAAAAAATAGAGAACTATATAAAAGTGCTACATTCCTGAAAAGCATCCATTCATATGTTTTCATGAGGACTTACACTAAACCTTCAAAGCACAAATAGTGCTATTGCTATTTAAACTGTCCTAGGGCTTATAAGAAAAACTTCCAGATTAATTTTATGAAGGGAAGATAACAGTGATCCCCAACCTTGACAATGATTGCAACAACAATTAAAACCACATGAATGAGCAGGGTGCAGAATAATCTCACAGATACTGATGAAAAGTTATAAATAAATAATTAGCAAATAGAATCCAAAAATACTATAAAAAAGATGCAGCATGACTAAGTGGGGTTTATTCCAGGAAAATAAGACAAATCAACATCAGCATATTAACAAGGAAACACTGTCTCCATTCTCACTAAAACCATAAACAAGGTAAGAATTACTATAATAT
>NW_011888826.1:7930061-7937091 GCF_000151845.1 Pteropus vampyrus
TAAATAGACTTACACACCAATAAAACAGAATGGAATCTGAAAATGATTGAAATAATGTGGAAAACTTTCAAATGATAAAGGTGCAATCTCAAATACCTGACAGGAAGATGGAATATTTAATCATTAGTTTGGAACACCCAAATGGCCATTTAGAACAAGATAATTTAGAAATTATACCTCACACAGCCCACTTCAGTAAACTAAAAATGATTGGAAATCTAAATGTAAAATTAAATCATACAAGTTCTAGGAGAAAATGATTTGAATTATTTTATAACATGGAGTGGAGAATGCTTTTCCAACTACAATGTAAAATCCAATAAGGGAGAAATAATTAAGCTACATACAATTTTATTTTAAAATTTCATGCCAAAATAATACACCACAAGCGATGTAAAAAGACAAGTGACAAACTGGGAGAAAATACTTGCAACTAATATCACAGATACAAAGGTCAATTCCGTAATGCGTTAACAGGTCTAAAACATTAAGAAAAGAGATGTCTCCCAGACTGGCAGTGTAAGGAGCTCCACAGACCCACTCCCCAGCAACACAACCGTAAGCTGTGAACATCAGGGAACAAAACGAAACAAAACATGCAAAGTCTTTGGAAATTGTGCTAAAGGTAAACAGAAAACGAAGACACATCTTCTTCAAAAAATCTACTAAATTTTTGTTAGAACACAGTTTGTGTCACTAGACTAAGACCTGTTCTCTCCCTCCCTCCCCATCCAAAGCTGCATGTGAGAAGCTTCACCCCCCAGGTGCATCCGGTTAAGAAAATACAGCTCTCTCTCCTCACAGCTTCTAGTCAGTGCCTGTTGTAACTTTCCAAAAGGAACAGGCTGTCAGGATTCCTTATTGTCTTCCAGCTTCGTGTTGCAGAGGCTAAATTCTAAGCACAAAGAAGATGTTGGGGCTCTTCCTCCACTCAGCCCCCTCTTTTAGGGCAGAGTCTCTAACCTGGGTAAGGCAGACTCCAACCCCCATTCCCCTAGATCACTCATACACAGAGGTTCAAAGCTGAATTGAGTGTATGTTCAAGCCCAAGGTTGCCTCTAAAAACAATGGAGATTTTGTGAGTATGTTTTCAATTAGTTTGTTCTTTTCATTCCTTAGATTCCACATATGAGTGAAATCATATGGTATTTATCTTTCTCCATCTGACTTATTTTGCTCAGCATGATAACCATAGGTCCATCCATGTCACTGCCACTGCAAATGGTAAGATTTTATTTTTTTATGGCTGAGTAATATTCCATTGTATATATGAACCGTGACTTCTTTATCCAATCATCGATGGGCATTTAGGTTGCTTCCAGATCTTGGCTATTGTGAATAGCACTGCCATGAACATAGGGGTGCATAGATCTTTATGAATTAGTGTTTTGGTTTTCTTTAGATAGATATCCGGAAGTACAATTACTGGGTGAAAAGGTAGATCCATTTTTTTCTTTTTCTTTTTTTTGAGGAACCTCCAGACTGTTTTCCATAGTGGCTGTACCAATTCGCAATCCCACCAACAATGTATAAGGGGTTCCCTTTTCTCGATATCCTCGCCAACAAACTAATCAAAAACAGACTCACAAATATAGAAGACAGTCTGGTGATGGCCAGGGAGGGGATGGGGGCGCAGATGAAAGGAAGAAAGGGTTAAAGAAGTACAAATCAGTAGTTGATAGAGGGTCACGAGGATGGGGAGCACAGCATAGGGAATGCAGTCAGCAGTAACATAATGGCTGTGTGTAGAACCAGAGGGAAGATAGAGTCATTGGAGGAATCGTTAAACTATATAAATGTCTAACCAGCATACTGTATACTTGAAACTAATAATAAAATAAAATACTTAAAAAAAAATGGAGACTTTGAGGAAAGCTATTAAGAGGAGATTGTAGCTCCACGAGAAGAGCTTGCTAGGGCAGAGTCTCTAATGGAAGCCTAACTACTTTGCCAGAGACAAGCAGAGAAGGAGAAAGAGATTTTAAAAAAGAAAAAGAAAATGTCCCCTGGAGAAAAACAAAACTCGTACTGACCTCAGAAATGGCCCTGGCGAAGGGTATCACACCTTCAAGAAATTTATGTCCCAGGGCATTATTGCAAACAGAACGATCAGGCAGCTATTACTTTAGCCTAAAAGCCACAGAGGACCGTGGGTGGGAGGCAGCTTAACAGAAAAATGAGAGAAAGAGACGCAGTCCAAGAGGACCATGCTAATACAACTGTCATCCCTGGGTGACTGTGTGTGTGCCCTAGGCTGCACCCTCTGAGGAGTGACAACAGGGGTTTTAAATGTGAGCTGAGCAATATTTCTGGGTGTAAGGTGACGATCATGAGGCGGAGGCCAAGAGGACCTGCGGACACTGGCCCTGGCGTCACAGCACTGTTGGAGCGAAGCTGGCAGGCACCTACATAAAGACTTCTTGACATGTGAAAGAAACAAATCCCAACTCCAGTATGCTTTTATAATCAGATTCTCATGCAGCTTGCTGCTGTCCAGACATAGAGATGGAGAATACTATGTGCAGAATTGTGCTTCTGAAAACTTCCTAGGACTCGATAAGTCATGTGCTGGTGGAGGGGAAGTGGAAATGGGCTTTGTTTAAAATTATAGATACCCAAATCTACCCTAGAACATTCTGATTCAGTGGTCCTGGATGAGATCCAGAAACTTCTATTTTTAATAAGCACCCAGGGATTTTTGAGAAAATGGCACTTAGGTGTCAATGTTTCATTTCAAACATTAGGAGAATTTACTTTATATTAGTGTAATTCTCTTCTTCTAAAATCCAGTTTTCATTAGATTCATCTATGTCGAGAAAATTGTTAGTTTTTCGGGATGTAGCTCTGCACCAAATTTCAGAAATTATGTCTATGTGAAAAGATAATTTTAAATAATTTAAGTAATGGATTCATTTTATCACATTGCAAAGGAAATTTTATAATATGTAAAAATGAATTTCTTAGACTCACATTCTGCAACAGGCACTCTGAACAAAAAGCTATTCAACTCAGTAGCATAATAAAGGAATGGTACCTTAATTTTGGGTAACTTGCAGACCCACAATAAGATGTCAATTCCAGTCCCTGCTCCAATCTCTCAATTCACTCATTCTATTCCGTACCTCTTCTTTTATCTATTCAAAATAAGTAGGAATTAGTAAATATTCTTTTATTGTCTTCAACACTGTTTTTTGAGTTTTTCATAATCTCTATGGTCTGTTTGTTGAATGCAATAAAATATCTTTCACTCTAAAGAGCTAGATGCCCAAGCCTTCCATTCAAAGGACTCATTGATGTCATTTGTTTCTGGAATGGAGCAAGAAATAGTACATAGAAAAAATTAACTTCTTAGATGACACGTCAGTCCAGTTTGAATTCTTCAACCTTAAACAGACAAATGAAATATTCCTGAACTCAGAAACTCCTGACCGCTACATTATTAAATAACTCGCTTTCAATCTTTTTTTTTTTTTTTTCATTTAGAAAAATGAGGACAACATCACACAGTTCAAAGGCATGACTATGGAATGTATAAGGTTTCAGTAAATAATTTGGGACTGGAGACTGCTAAGTTCTAAGTGTTATTTTAACTGCTGTGCCTCAGAGAGCATCCGTCAGCATTCCTCCGTGTTGCACTTTGGATCTGGGAGTTTGGTGAAGGCTAGTCATCCCATTTAGCTTCTTCATGACTCATTGATCTAAGCTTTTAGACACTGCTTGATCTTCATGTTTCTTAGAAAGTGGTTAGAGCTGGGAGCAGACTGCTCACTGGGGACAACTCGAAATGCCCCAAAGCAATATTAATGATAGTTTGAACTGGATATGTAAGGGAATCTGAAAGGTGAAAAATTATAGGTCTATAAGGTATACTCACTCCGATGCTTCCAATTTTGCTCTGGGGTAGATTTTCTCTAAAAATATGTTATCTGAGTCACTTAAAAAAATTCCGGTAGCAATAACTCCTCTGGCTGTGACTGTGGGGTTTTCAGCGTCTCTACCAAGTTTTATTGTGAAGATTCTGCAAAGCATTTGAAATCTGAAATCTGGCACATACCCCATACTCATACTGCCCTTGGGCTGTAAATAATAAATATTCTTTATCCAGTATTTGACCCAGCTACCCTTCTAGCAGGAGTGAGCACATTTTTTATAAGGCAGAAAACATGAAGTTTTGGGAGACGTTTTGTCTGTTTTAGTTTGGTTTCCTCTGAAAGTTGAAGGGGCTTCGGGGCAGGTAATTTGAGAGATGATCTCAGGAAGCGGCAGTGAAGGAAGGAGACAGAAAAATACAGAAGAAGGAGAAGCCGATAGAAGTGTGCATTGTTTTTTCCACGGCTGAAAGCCATTGGGCAATTCATCTAGAACCTCTGAGAAATGAACAGAATCTACTTCCCAGAAAATTCCTCATGAAAATCAAGAGGCTGAAACCTTTATCCACTGACACTCACCTCCCATTGATTGAAGGTCACTGCCAAGGGTATTAGCTTCAGGCCGTGCCTACAGTTAGGCCAAGCGAGTTCTGTTGGCATCTCAGGAAGCCCTAGAGGATGATGCATTGATTCAGATCATGCTTTTCTGAGGTACAGCAAGGTGACTCAGAGCTGATATGCCACTGTCCACCTCAGGTGAGTCTCAAAATGAGATAAACTAAGTTGCATGTGGCACAGTCAAGCCTATTGCACTCTTCATATTGTGCCATGTCTCTCACTAAGTCCACTCTGTTGCTACCTCTTCATGATGAAGACTGATTACAATTTCTATCCAAGAGCTTTACGCAGGCACAGTTAGCAGAACAAGCTACACTGTGGCCCCCCCCGCTGCAACTGGTATCAGGATCACAATCGAAAATTAGCATCTTCTTCTGCAGCCACCCCATCTAGATTTCCCTCCGCCTCCTCCAGCGCTGCTGCGGAGCTGAAGTGCTTATCTGGTAGAGCAACACAGAGGGATCTATGTTCTCGACTGCCTTGCCCTTTTCGTGCAGTGGTTGGTACAATTGTCTGTTCATCAATCACCAGGCATAGAAGCACCAGAGAACCCCTGGGGGATCGCCTAGTGGCAGCCATACTCTCTCCTTAGGTCCTGAAGGTAAAATCAGAGTCAATTATACTCAAAAATACAATCATTCTTTTTTATTCTGAAAAAGGAGTCCAAAATAACCAATCAGAGCTCTGGTTTCAAGGGAAACCATTTCTTACTGTCCCTTGGTGGAATGTGTTTCGGTGTTCGTTGTTAATTTTTCCCCCTGGCCCCCTAATCCAGTGGGGCCTAAGATCTGTATAGCGCACAAGCTGCAGATATGTTGCTGGGAATGATAGCGACCGAGGCAATTCTACTTATACCTTTGTTCAATGCAGACTCCTAACGGTCTCCATCTCAGGCCTCGAGGAGCCATAATTTCCTACGAGGGCCCTTACATTAGCAGAGGATACCTCTCAAGATGGCACATGCAGTCTCCATTGAGCTCTCATCCTTATAATTTAATTCCGGGCTGCATTTTTAGCACTTTTTGTCCTATGGCTGCAGGAGATATTTACTTGCTGCCGTGAGTCCTTCTGGCTGTCACAGCATGCCCTGGGTTGACAGCTGACTAACCTGAGCCTAGATTTTCTTTTTTGTTCGAGGCGTCTAAAGCAGTTAGCAAAAGTCAGCCAGCTTCATAATCGTCATATTTACTTTTGCCCCATACTGTCCAAGTGCTAGAGCTACATCAGGACCTTTTCTCTTGTTCCCTACCCAGTCACCTCTCATGTGATTTAGTTATTGCGATGCCAGGCACCCCAGGATCATTGCCCGTCTCTAATCTTCAGGAATGGGGTGATGATCTGTGATATACCCAATGCTGGAATCCTTTCCTGAGTACTTTCTAGAATCACTTCCTGTCCTGGTTCAAGTTCTCCCAATAAGAGAGCCTATGACAAGGATTAAAGGGAAGATATTTTTTTGAAAAGGAAATGAAAAAGCAGGAAAAACGAGATGGGGAAAGATGAATAGCCAATGTAAGGACACTTTATCGAGGTGCTACTGTAATCAAACGTAGCTCCATTCTGCTGTGACATTTAAGAGGCAGAGGGAATGCTCCAGAATTATCTAATGACTCCCTTCCCCTAATGGAGCTGCTAAATTTTCTGCACTTCTAGGCTGCGTGTGAGCATAGGCCGAAACGAGATCCCACTAAGTTGGATAAGGTCTTACGAGGGAATGGCAAAAGATGCAAGGTGCTCAGTTATTTGGGATGCTGGCAGCACGAAAGCAGGTTGAGCTTCACTGGAACCGTCCACCACAGTTAAAACAGAAATCAGAAGTGGGCTAAGTTGTTGTGAAGAAAGCATGAGATATAGTTACTACGATGTAGTATTATGGAGAAGGAGCAATTTCATCCCCTGACCTAACCCTCACCCACCCCATGTCGAACCTTGTCCTGCTAGCCACTCTGCCCAGATACCACCCCATCGACGAGATGTCTACATCAGTGCCTAGAGAGCAGCCGGAGACCCACAGTCTGCACCCTCACTGATTGCCCTGCAGATGAAGCTGGCACGTGGGAAAATGGCTGGCAGTTGTTTTTTGTAAGCTGCGACCTTACATGGTATAGTAGGGACTTGCATCTCCCACCAGTCCTCACAGTGCTACACTGAACTCGAAATTCTCCCCTGAAGACAGGAGGCAGGGGGTGTGGTTAGCACATGGCTGGAGGATGATGGACCTGGGTTTAGATCGTCGCCCTTAACCAACGGTGCATCTTTGAAAAGTGAAACATACTGCTCATGCTTTGGCTTCCTCATCCTTAACAAATCATCTCTTTCACAGGCTTATCTGAAGGATTGCAGTTTGGCTTTACATGTTTGCACACATATAGTATACACATATAGTATACAATGTGCTTAATACACTGCCTGGTGCATAGTAAATGCTTCGGAAGTATCTTAGTAGATAGCAGCTTTTAGCCAGCTGGGTCTCTGCTCAGTCTTCTTCATCTTCCCAGAATACACTTCTCCCTGCATCCTTCGAGGCTCAATAACATCCATAG
>NW_011888826.1:7937141-7955632 GCF_000151845.1 Pteropus vampyrus
GGTGCATCTTTGAAAAGTGAAACATACTGCTCATGCTTTGGCTTCCTCATCCTTAACAAATCATCTCTTTCACAGGCTTATCTGAAGGATTGCAGTTTGGCTTTACATGTTTGCACACATATAGTATACACATATAGTATACAATGTGCTTAATACACTGCCTGGTGCATAGTAAATGCTTCGGAAGTATCTTAGTAGATAGCAGCTTTTAGCCAGCTGGGTCTCTGCTCAGTCTTCTTCATCTTCCCAGAATACACTTCTCCCTGCATCCTTCGAGGCTCAATAACATCCATAGAGCAAGCATAGCCACGTATGAGACATTGCCGGATGCCCTGTGAAAACATATACGTCTTCTGCCTGCCTCCCATGTATTACTCTGGCAACACTACTGAATAAGAACATCATTTAAATATTACATGACTTACACTTAGAAAATCCATGCTGTGCTTTTCTGACTCTAAACAAACATTTTAATAAATCCCTCTTGTCGCTTTCGTAGGTAGAATCTGTAGGTCTTAGAACCAAAAACTAGCCATCTATGGTTTGTAGATACAACTTGTGACAGTTTGGGTCCTTAAAGAAGCAGTTGCCCAGAAAGTTTAGCCACGCAGGTGATTTATTGAGGAAATGTCATGAAGGATAAAGAAGGAAGGACTAGGAATAGGAGAGAAGAGCCTTTAGACTGTCATGCGGAAGTGGCATCTGTGAGAGGAGAAAGGAATGAAAGGCTTGGGTAGGAAGGGCCTTAGATAGTGTCACCAAGCTGATCGGATGTCCCCAGGCAAAGATCGCCTGTTTGAGGAGACCCACATCAGGCATTCGTGGCCTGCTCTGGAAGCACTACCATGCTCAGTCAAAGATGGGAGCAGCAGGGGAAGTGGGGACTCGGCACGTGTCCCCGAGTGCACTCAGGGTGCAGAGCCGCAGGCTGTCAGTCCTCCACTGGAGGTCCTCCTGACAGGAGGTGTGAGTGGACCATCTCTGTGATTGTCACAAACCTATCTCTTTGGAAAGCAACACTATCCCACTTTGAATCTTTAAGCATTTAAGATTTCTGGCTCTAATTCTCTCAATAGCTTGGAGTAAAATTTGTCAAGACTAGCAGACTTGGACTCATTTAGAGGTATATATGTAAGTCTACACATCTAGTTCAAATGCAAAGTCCCAAATGTTCTGAACAAGGCTTAATCTGCAAGGACCGTTTGGAGTCAGGCAGGAAGAAATGGTTGGTCTGATATTCAGCGCTCACGATCTCACCTATATATAACATTTGGCTTAGGCTGTTCAGTCTTGCTCTGCCCCAGATGTGCAGGATTTTAAGTGAGTAGTTAGCTAAGTTTTGGGTCTGCTGAATG
Organism: Pteropus vampyrus; assembly: GCF_000151845.1. Classification (NCBI taxonomy): domain Eukaryota; kingdom Metazoa; phylum Chordata; class Mammalia; order Chiroptera; family Pteropodidae; genus Pteropus; species Pteropus vampyrus. The sequence goes on from NW_011888826.1 coordinate 7,938,497, forward strand.
ATGATCTCTTCTAAGCAGTTGATAGCAGATTTTTTTTTTTTCCCCTGTATCATTGGGCTTTGGCATCTAACCAACTCCAGACATTTCAGGCAATGCCTTTGACCGATCTGGAGCTTTCCGTCTCACTCAGTGAATCGCTCCTTCATTTTTCCACCCCCTGCACATCTCGTTAAGAGATGTTCATGTTAGCCGCAGTTGGCAGGTTGAGTGGAGAGCCTCATACTGCTCTTCTAACAGGGAGCTTTGTCTCTGTCCTGTGGTTTATCATACAGCTTCACTGGCACTATAATGAGTTTGCCAAGCTCATCTTTTGTCTCTGTTGATGAGCATTTGGCTGTGGTTTCCGCCCCCCCCCCCCACCCCCCCCCCCCCCAGGAGAGAGTCTTTCTCTGTCTACAGATCAATTTGGACTTGATGTTTAAAGCTAAAACTTTAAGGACTTTAAGACTTTTCCCTTCTATTTCTGAGCCGTTTCATTGATACCGCTTTCTACACTCTGTCAATTCCAATGCTATCTAGCATCTTTTCTAATTTAGCATTAAGAGCATTGCAGAAAATATAAACAACTTGGCACTTTGAGACTTCTGACACTCGGTATTAGTCAGTTGCAATTTATTTGTTTGTTCTTTCTGATAAGCAAGGGGCCAGACAGGTTTTATCTTTTCAACATCCTCTGCCATGGCAAATTGAATGCCATGAGTTTTCTGTTCCAAGTGGAGTGACGCAGTTAACTAATTTTCAATTTTTGGTGTGAGGATGCACAAATGACTCTTGATTTGTATCTCCCGAGAGAGAGCAGAGAGTGGCAGCTTTGATCTGATAGTGAGATCAAGTACTCGGTATCTGAAAGTTGCTGTGGATAATGCAGCACTGCCTCTCAGGAAAAGTCCAGGTATGAGAATATCATCCCAATCTAGGCAGCCTGAGTCTCAGAGATGATGTCACTGGATAAAACCTGTTCAGCTCCGAAAAGAATCCTTCCTCCATGGACCATCCTCTGCCTTCCTATTATGATCATCATTTAAGGATATAAGTGCTTCACAACAGCAGCTCATTATTTCTCAGATCAATTGTGAGGTAGAAAAGGAAATGGAAGCTTAAAGGCCTAATTTCTTCAAGGTTTGAGATGGTGATTTAAAGCAATCATCGGCGCCCTTTGACTTCTACCAAGTAGTTTGATCATTCTACTTAAAAATTTGTGTTGACTTTCTTTTTATAAACTCTCTTGTTTTTAATTAAGTACCAATTGTTTGGCACATGGGGTCAAAGAGAAGCAATTTACTGACAAAAATACATGGATAATGTCGCACATTACAGAGTGACTTCCATTGTGTGCACACTTTTCTTCCGCTGGATGTTTTATTCTATTTGTGACAAGAGCAAAGAGCTTTTTTCCCGTTTCTTTGTCTGTTTTATATTTGTTCTATTGCATATGCTGCCTGCCTTTCCTGGGGATGTCTGCTGTTTTATATCTTTGTTTCTTGCCTTCCATCAGGGTGGCCACTCAGCACACTGTCACAGTTCGAGACGGAAGGAAACACAAAGGCCATCTCTCTCCTCTCCTTGACCTTGAGGTCTAATTTTTAAGGGTGCTTCTTGCACTGTGTCCCCATATGACAACAAAAACACTATGAATGCCTCAGAACTGTTTTCAGTTCAATTCTAGTAACTGAAAATTTATGGAAAGTAGTTCCATGGAGTTATAGGACACACTTTTTATGATTATTATTATTGATTGCAATAGGTTTCAGTCTCATTCTAAATTTGGTATCCAGAGTCTATGGTGAGGATGGAGCAGGCACGTGAGACCTTGAACTTGTTTTCCTATCATTTGTCCTTGTGGGAAGTCTGCTCTATTGTATATAAACTGAAGTGGACTTTAATTTTTCATAATGGTTTTACTTCCTAAAAATTGTAATTTTTAGAATTAATCTTCTTTAGATTATATTCTCAATGCACTAGATATTAACCTGGGAGCAGTTTAAAAGACATATGCCAAATTCAGCCATCACAAGTACTGGCTCAAAGAGCTGCAGAGAAAGAATTTTCAGGCTGGAGGATTTATAAAAACATTTCGGAAGAAGGGAGGAAATAATCGGAATTTATTTATGGACATTTATTCTTCCCTCTCCTTTCCAGTTTGATATAGAATAATTTTCAGATCAGAAACAAAGATTGCAACAACAGTTTGGGGAAGGCAAGCATTCTCTGATGTAACCCCTTAGAGTAAAACACCGAATGGCAACAATCAAGAAATAATAACTGATGTCCCACAATATCCCAAAGGAGGAAAATTAGTGTGACTAGGTTCTCTTAACTGACACGTTACACTTCTGAGCATACCCGTGGGCCAGGGGCTACTCAGTCTCTGTGGTTTCAGGGAGTGGAAGGTGGAACACTACAGCGGCAGCACAGCGGAAAAATAAGCACGAGTTGGAAGTGCCAGGCCATGGAGCAGAGTCATCCAGGTCTGCACCTGCACTGGGGGAAACTGGCAGAGCTGACGGATGCATCGAGGAGCAAGCTCCTGCACTGGGTGACCTGTGTCCGAGGAGAAGGTCCTGGCGGTGGAAAAGAGCATCGTGGCTGGTGAGGCTTATGAAGAAGTCGTAATGGAGAAAGCACCTCCTCTGGCGCCATTGTCCATGCGGCCTGGGACCTGAGATCACACCGCGATTTCAGGACGAAGTCCGCCCAATGCGCAGGATTCCGTACGTCACTTCTTTTACAGGTGGTACTGGAGTAAAGTTGCTGTGAGAGCCACAAGATAAAGAGCTTCACCCCTCACAGTGCACCTGTGCCGAATCTCAGCATCACCGGTAAATCGCCTCCCCCACTTCCGTGACCGTGCAGAGCTCCGCCCTGCCAGTCTCCATCTACGCACCTCCTCATACGGAGATGGGGAAGAAGTGACCAGCCCGAGAGCTAGAAGTCCATCGAAGTCGTTTAGACTGGCCAGTGCTGAACTGTTCACCCCGCCCTGCCTTGCCTTTCTCTCGGGACCCCCAAGAGAGGGGCTAGTCCCAGCTTTCCCCTCAGTCTTGCTTTCTGCCTCCTCACTACCCCGAGTCTTCCCAATGTGCCCTTGCATGGTATCCCGGGACCTGTGAGCATAATAAGCCTTGTTTTCCTGAATCTCTTGTTTTCCTGGGTCTTCTCTTGTGGCCACACCTGTCGGACCATCACACAAAGAACACAGAACAGTATGAAAAGTTTTAAATGCACTGTGGACTATTCAGAAATATCGAGCTTCAATGGCAAGGGATACAAACATGCATTTTCTTTTCATATGCAGATTCTTCAACTATTCATTTTCATTTTATGGAGCAGGCTGTGCTCAGCCCTGGGGGACACAGGGATGAGAAGTCAGGGCTCTCTCCCTCCAGGAGCACACAGCCAACAGGAAACCTAGAAACAAATAAGCGCCCTCTGGGTGTTTGGTGTTGTTTGAGAGATAGAGAACTTGTGGACTTGAGAAGGCAGGGGTTGTGTCCCCATGAATATCAAAGAAGGTCATGTAGAAGAAGGGATCCTTGTTTAGTCACCAAATGTTTTACTTTTTAAAACAGTTATATTAATGTCATATAGACAGTTGTCCAAGATAAGAGGCCATAAGTATGAATTTTTAGAAAAAGTCAAGCATTTTGAAGAAGTTTCTTGAAGAAACGATTTCTATTCTCATTGGACATAAATCTTAAGAAATTCCAGATGTTAAATTATATGTCATTTCTTTAGGTTTTACTTTACTTCTGTAGAAAACATTCAACTCAATGAAGAAAAATTAATTATTGTTCTCATTGCTACACAATAATTTCATTCACTTTATATTATAAATTCTGAATAACATTTACACAATTGAAAAAGAGAGAAAGAGAGAAAGAGAAAGAACCAGGAATTACCAACCATATTGCAATCAAAAGTTTCAGCAAACACGCTTTTGATTATAGAGTCTCCGGTACCGTCAAGGCATCTATTATTGATCTTGTAATTTTTAGAACGTGTAATATGTGCAGAATATGAGACTGTTTTTATTATGTGATTCACGAGAGTTTGTTGCTTTAAAATCCCCTCGCATACATGGAGAGTAAGGTAATAACTCCTTTCTAACTCCACCTGCCAGGAACCGCATGGCCTGGGTGAGGTGGGTGCTACTGCTTAGCCAAACTCACATTGCAGAGAACACAGGATGTGTGTGCCATCTGGATAGAGAGACAGTGCACAGCCTGGCTAAAGAGTCCTTTCATTTAATTTTCTGTTCTTTTCATCTGTCTGTAGCACAATAAAGGAAATTAAAATCAGTGATCGATTGTGTTGAGTGTATTATCATTGAGACGGAATGCATAAACAATGCACCAAATGAGAAGCTATTTAATCACATTCTTTTTTTTTTTTCCTGTGTATCTAGCTTGGTATAGCATGGGCCAAGTAACTGACATTTATTTTATTCAAAAAAAGGAAAAAAATCCATTTATGCCATTTGAGTGTTTCTCCTGTATTAAAAGAACATTCTATTTTCCTTCCAGAATTTATTTTCGGGAAAACATACAAAAATCTTTATTAAATAGAAATCATTGCCCTATAACCCCTTTGATAACACTACTATTTCAGTTTTTTCCCTTAGCTTTTTATTAGTTTATTTAGTTCATAGAAATCTTGGTATAAATTCTGATATTTGAAATATGCCAGGTAATTTTCGTCATCAGAAAGGGCATAGGGGTGCTATTGCTTTTATTGAATCAGATACAACTAATATATTAGATTTTACTTGGGAATTTATTTGATACTCCTGAAATAGAAAAAAATACAAAAAATGCACATGTATTTATATATGCATATACTATATTATATACATTTATATGTATTTTATATTTGTTTTCAACTTTATCATATATTGCCAAATTACTCTCTAAGGTAGTAGATTTCGACTTCTCTTAGTATATGAATTCCTACCATAGGTTTTTAGTTTCATACTGGCAAAAAATCACAGTCTTATAGTTATTAAATTGTATTTCCATTATTAGTCACCATTTATTTTAATTATCATTTGTGAAATTTTGTGTCAGTCTTTAATCATTTTTTTCTATTGAACTTTTTATCTTATTCATTCATAGAGATCCTCTATATATAATAAATTAGATATTTTGCAGTAGTATATTTTGTAAATATCTTACTCAGTTTTCTAGCTTGCATTTAACCTTTATTTGAGGTACCTAGAAATTTAATTTTCACACAGTCCAATTTATCAGTCTTTATTCATTCTTCATATTTTCTTGTATTTGCTTAATAAACTCTTACACCAAAATCATCACTTTCCCATATGTACTTTTAAATGTTTCAAATATTTGCTATTCACATTTGTCTGTAATCTCAATGGATTTTTTGTGATATGATATAAAATAGACTTTCTTTATATATAGATAGTCAATTATCCCAGTATTATTAAATAGTATCATTTTTCCACTGATTTGTCACACTACATCTGTCATTACACGTCCAAAATTATCAGCATATCCATAAATCTATTACTTGATGTTCCATTTTTTCCCCATTGGCTTATTAGTGTATCATTATCCAAAGCAAGCAATCTTAATTATTATCATTATAATAATTTTTAATATTTGATAGAGTATTATTCTTCAAAATAATCTTGGTTCTTCCTGCCCATTGATTTTTCAATATGATTTTTCAGATCAAGTTCTAAGAAAATACTAGTGAAGTAATTATTGGTATAATTGTAAATTTATAGATTGTCGTCTTCGTGATTCTGTGCCTTTCTATCCATGAATAAAGTATACTCGTATTTTATTTTTAAATTAGGTATATATAGGTATTTATGTCATGTAATAAATTAAGTAAAAGGTCTTAAACATGTTTTCTGGATCAATTCTTAGGTACATTAATGTTTTATACTCTTGTAACTGCTATATTTTTTAAATAATATTTTTAATTGATTGTTGATGTTTTATAATGGTTTCATTGATTTTTTTTTTTGTTTTTACTTTGACTTTATAGCTAAAAATGTTGCTGATTTGAACAGAGTTATCTACAGATTTTCTTGGATTTTTCTATGGGTAATTTTAGCTTTTCCAAACAATGACAATTTGTGCCTTTTTCTGTTTCTAATTTTATAACACTTCTTTGTCCAGTCTTATTGCACTGGCCAGGAACTCCAGGACTATGATAAATATAAGTAGTGTCAGCAGAAATCTCTTTCCTTTTCCTAGCTTTTATAGAAAATATTGATTATGTTTCAGCATTAACTATGATAGTGTTGATGGTTTTGTTATAGACAAATGGATCAGGTTAAGAAAGTTGTATTCTATACAGTTTTTTCAAAATATTTATTTATTTATTTATTTATTTATTTATTTATTTATTTATTTATTTATTTATTTATTTATTTATTTATTTATTTATTTATTTATTTATTTATTTATTTATTGTGACATTGGTTAACAAAATCCAGTAAGGTATACATATGTTTACAATATAGTTTTTAATATAAACAGTTATTGGATTTTACCATGTTTTTTTCTTGCATTTTCTCATATAATCCTATGGTTTCCCTGCTTCCATCTGTTAGTTTGGTGAATGGCATTAAGACTTTCTATTGTTAAAGCATGGTTGCATTAGTGGATAAAACCAATGCCATTGTTCTGAATCACTGATTGATTTTTTGATATACAGAGTGACTTACTTTTCTAATATTTTCAGGAGAATTTTGCATCTATACTGTAAAGGAAATTGGCACATCATTTCTCTATCATCTGCATATGAAAGGAACTGGCTGAAAAGCATATGCCGCTGGAGGAGGGGAGAAGTGGAGCGACTCTGCACCCAGTGTCTGAAGCTACCTCCAGTCGTGGCTGCAGTGACAATAATGCTGCAGTGATGACATTTCTGGAAGTAGTAACAACACTGATTGCAGCAGCAGCATTGAGAGATTCCCCCATGACAGAGGCCACAGGAGCAGCAGTGAGAATCATCCAGAAAGTCATGACAGTATTAGTTGTAGCTGTAGCAGCTGATGTGCGAGTCATATGAGGTGGCACCTTGTAGGACAGCAGTGACGGCTCAGCCCCAGATCGTAACTTCCTAGGCTCCTGCTTAAGAAGCTGAACTTGGCATCTGAAGCCTTGAGGCACCTGCCACTGATCTCTGGGCAACATTTTCATTTCCCCAGCTTAGGAGAAGCAGGGAGTCCTTGGAGTTACTAATTTTTTTAACAGCCTGATCTTTTCATCTTTTGCTCCATTCACCCTTGTAACTGATTAGTCTGTGAAGTATGCTAAATATAACTCATTTGTTAATCCACACAGTATTTTAATTTTTAAATTAATTTCAACCGTGGGAAAATTGGAAGAGAGCACATAAAAATCCAGTTTTCAGGCTTCTCTTGACAGTCTTTAGAATTACGAATGCTGATTCAGCCCTTTGCAAGGCAATGATTGGCTGATGCTGAGTCATCGCTGTCTCTTTAAACAAGCCTGTCCTCCCCAGCTCACCCATTCCCCATCCAGGCCGCTTCCATCATCACACCTGCCTGGCCCTGCACACAGTTAGATTTGCAACACCTACTGTAAATGGTATGGTCAGCAAATATAGCAGAATTTCAGGAATATATATTTCTTCACTTACTAAAGCAAGCTGTATTTTGTAAGTTACATAAAGATAATTGACTTAAACTTGAATACTAATATTGAGAGCCACCTATACTATTAAGTGACAAAGAGACTAATCAAATAAATCAAGTTTTCAAATTAATTGTTTGGAAACAATTTGCTTTCTCTGCCTTTTGTTTTTAATCTTTAAGTAAAATATGACATTATTTGTGCTGGACTCTCAGCTCTTCGTAGCTTTGGATTTTTTTTTTTCTTTTCTTCCGCGTATCTGAATTCTTTGAAGTCAACCAGGGCTGACTGCAGAGGACTCTTTGTGCAATCCAATCAGGCTAATTTCAATTTTAAGTGCAGGAGACAGGCAGGCTTGTCATCACCTCCTTTGTGAAGCTATGATGGATTAGCTAGTGTTGAGTTAGTACGATTTCCAGGAAATGACAGTACAAACGCTGTCCTAAACAGCCTGTTAATAAACAGACCTCAAGTCTTAAAATTTTCTACTTGCTATTTTATTTTAAAAGTGGAGGAAAGCTCCACTAAAGCTCAGAATACATTTCACATTGCAGCTTCATCCGAAAAGCTACCGGTATTTATATTCCCACATGATTTTAATAAGAAGTACAAGTAAGGAATCCCTGTCTAAAATAATATACAGACTTGTAAGAGCAAGAACTGGCAAGCAAAAGTAGAGTTTTCTGCTAATTTAAATATATTGTCTAAACACATTTCTATTTTGCCTTACCCATTTAAAAATACCATATAGGAAATCTCTTTTTCAAAGCTAAGGAATGGAATACAATGAGATAAGCTCTTAAATAATTAAAATTATTTAAAAATGATTATCGAGTGTGTTTGTGTGTTCTTAAGTGTAAAAAAGCCAAATCATAATTTGAAAAGCATGAGCTGTATTAAGCTTTGGGAAAATTAAAATGTTTCCTAATAGTTTTATTTAATTTACTTTTTATTGCTTGAATTCTCCCAAAAGAAAGAGAAAAACAGAATTATAAAATAAACTAAAACAAAGGAAAGCCAAAACCGAGTGTGTAACCAAATTCAACAGCAATTTTCAATTAAAATCAAGAGCATTTTGGAAATTTTACTAGTCAGAATAATACCTACTGAACATTCACTATGGGTTTGGGTCAGTTCCAACAGCTTTGTATTAATTTATTCATTTAATTCCCATAATACTTCTCTGTTAAATACCTTTATCAGGGCAAGGGAAGAAAACAGAAGTGATATAAGTTTCTCAATTCTCAATTCTGTGGAGCGAATTCCTGGGAGAGCAGGATTCGAGCCCAGATGGTCAAGATCTGGGGTTTTGCCACAACACGGTGCTAGCTCTCCTTTGCCATATATATATATATATATATATATATATATATATATATATATATATATATATATATTTTACGTGTTGATTTATAATCAAACTTTGCTAATGCTTTCTCCATTAGACATGGGCATCAGACATGTCTTGAGGGGTCTCAGGGCACATTGGTTCTATCTATTTCCATCTAATTCTGCCCCTCTGGGTCATCTTTGGTTTGATAGAAGCACTCTAGAAAATTTTGGGCCCGAAGGAGTTTTGTGAAGCTTGGAGCGGGGAAGAGGGCTGGATATGATTCCATAGAGGAGTGGGCATTTCAGTTGATACTTGAATTTGATTACAAATTCCCCAGGTTGAAGTGGCGAGGACATGCACTGTGCCCATGTGGCACTCACTTGTGGCAGGCAGAATGCTGTTGAACATTTAATTGTGCCAGGGAGAAACAGTAGGAGATGAAGGTGGATGATAAAGAGCTTTGTAAAGCATTCTTAGGACCTCACCCCACACCTGCATCACAGTTCAGCCAGCCATGCTGGAACTCAATTGTTCCATGGGCGATGGGACACTTAGGAACGTCCTGCAGAGATCTGTCCCCGATAACATCTGAGATGTGCAGCCAATGCTAGCATTAAAGTAACGCTCATATCAAATTTAGGAACCTTTCCTTCCTGGTACGTTCCTTCCGTTCTGCTCATCTTGGTAATCATTGGACCCAAACCAAAAGTCAGTCCCCTCTGGCCACATCTTATGGCTCTACTCTTCCATCTTTGATGCTTGCTCTTTATCCTCAGCTCTTAGACCGTGCACAGTGGAATCCACAACATAATCGTGAACAAGTTCTGTATTTTCATCATCTTCACAGTACTTTCCTACCATACCCTAGCACTTCCAAGAGGATAAAGATTTCCTGGAAGGTGGAGCTGTTTCCCTCGCCCTTCTCATCCTACCGTCTTATTGCTGATTTCTGAACCCAGAGCAAGCTACCCCAAATCTTTGGAAATAATTGCCATTCCATCTTAAAATAAAAATGTACTAAAGCCTATGGCATCAGACTGTCATACTACCTTTCTGCTCACTTCTCTATGTGATCTTCAGTCTCTGGGTTACTCTTCTACATTTAGGAAGAATTTTAGTGCTTAGTTTATAGGTTTTTTCCCCCATCCCAATTCCTGCCATTTTCAGGGAGGCAGAGTTTTTTTTTTGACCACTTGATATCTAACTATTTCACTTCCAAGCAATTTTTTCTCCAGTCCCCCTGTGACTGTGGTCTAGACATTTATATCAACCAATATTCCTTCATCTTTGAAATCTAAAACTCCGATAGGCCGCTCTCTGAAACTAACACTCGGTAAAAACAGATCTTGGTGGAGATGCTCTCTGGTCTTCTTCAGACTGAGCTATTGGCCTTTCTGTCTCATTTTATGCTGCCATCATATCTCTCCTTTCTGAAAGTCTCCTCCTGGGGTCTCTTGGACTCTATTTGTTGAGGGTGGTAGAGTCTTGTTTCCTATATAGACTTCAGCAGACTGTGATGGGGTTTCATAATGCAATATTAATAGAAATCACATACTAGGGGATAAATACCTAATAAGATTGCCAATAGGAAAATGGTTTAGGATGGTGACTTTGTAAAGCATGCATTGTTGAAGTAACAATTGTGAGATTCCAGGGTCCTGCTGTGGTTAGCCTACTTTAATATGTTTATTCAAAAATGTTTATTTTGCCTTAACAGTCAACTGAACTTGAGAAAATATAATTGAATTGTTTACACAACTCATTAGAATCTGTCCTTCTGTGACCAGCTGATAAAAATTTTGCTGATAAAACAAGTTTTGTTTTACGTGTGTTTCTTTTTAAAGACATTTAATTTAAAATATATTGCGGATTCATTAACCTTCAACTCATAGTCAAAGGCACTGTAACATGTCTAAACACAGCTTATCTAACGCATGTGTATTTTCTTCAGAAGGCACATCACAGCCTTCTTCCGCTTAGGAATACCAGACAGGGCCTCAGCTCTGAGTTTGGGTGCCTTTTAAGACAATAAAATCCCCAAGAAAAATCACAAAAAAAAATGTGGAAAAAATGGCAGTAAACAGACTTCAGAAAAAACACTTGTTAACAATACAAGAACCTCGTTTTACTTTGGCTGGTATCCTGCCCTTCAGTCACTCAAATTTTCTCCCTGCTCCGCACGTGTCTGCAAATGATGACAAAAGTACTATATGGATTTTAGGGTTACATGTAAAATTTTAGATTTTAGGTGAATTCATAGGTACAGATTCTGTGAATAATGAAACTATCTTATGTGCATATGTGTATGTATATATATTCAATGGTGTGTTCTCAATTTTTTTTACTGATAATAGTACCTAATAAAATGAGTCTAGATTGAACTGACCTATAGAATAAAGCTTAAACTATTCATGCAGTCATTCCAGAACTTTAATAGCTAGTCTCTAACTGTCTCTTACTACTAGTCATCTGCTACCAACTACTATTACTACTACTGCTACCACTGCTACTACCACCATGTTGTGAGGTTCGCAATTATATTTCTTTGTAATCTTATTTCTCCTTCCAGACAGTAAGCGCTATAAGAGGAGGGATGAGATTTTATCCCTCGTGTCTACTACAGTGCTTGGTTCCTTGTAGAGTTTCAACAAATATTTCTCCTCTATCGTCATCATTACATTATTTTTATTAAAGCTGCCTTGGATCATACTAGAAAAGAAAGTTTCAACAGGAAGGAAAAAAAGACCAGGGAAGGAGGGCTTGGTCAACAGTGGATTCAGAAGAAACAAGAACTAAGGAAAAGCAATAGGATTTGAAGATGGTCATAGCTGTCCTTCAGGGAGACAGTCAGTGGGAGAGAGGAATCAAATTCAGATGTGTCTGCTTGCAAATCTCATGTTTTTTCCCTTTAGGTCATGTCATCTCCATCTCAGAAAAAGGTATGGCAGGAGAGCAAGCTGGGTTTGCAGTAGCTTTTGGTGTTTCATATCAGGAAAGAGTGGTAGTTAAGCTTGGATAAGTATCCTGGATCTGGCCTGTGCAAGGGCCTTGGATGCCAAAGGAGATCTCTAAGATAATGTAGTTTCTCATTTCCTGTAAGGAAAGTGAAATTCAAGCAATCCTGCTTTGGAGAAATTTGCATCCGTGGGCTGAGAACTCGGTAGGGAGAAAAACTCAGGCCCTCTTCAGTCAAATGTTTGAGAAACAGACGTTTTTCTGAGCAGAGTTGTGGGACATCATTAGCCAGGCTTTTATTCTAGGCATTAAAAGATAAAAAACATTAAGAATGAGGCCAAACTTTTAGTTAGAACTTGGCTTAGAATACACACAGTTTTCCTTTCTCACTTAAGATAAAAATTAGTATCATCATGCGCTTTCTAATATGAGGACTAAGCCATCTGCATTTTCTTTTTTTTGATTGTCTAATGTTTATGCTTAAAATTATAGTGATATACTATAGAATATTTGTTGCATTTACATCCTATGACTTAGACTCAATAGTAATGGGAAGAAATTTTGCCTGAATTCCTGTGACTTAGAATAAGTAATAATGAGAGAAAAAAATTGCCCATCTTCTTTTGGTTAAGCTCAGAGGATTCACTCCTATTTTCTGCAGAATAAGTTAAATCTACAGATTAATAGCAAGTTCATATGTTGGTTATGATAAGAAGACTGTGCTTTCTTCTGCACTGTCCTTCTGCAGAGCATTTAGATAAAATTCTTCCTCTCGGTTTGCTTACAAATATTTAGTAACTCAGTCATTTTACATAAACGGCTTCAAGTTCAATGAAGGATATTATTTCCTAGCGTGAGATATAAATATATGTGAATTTAAAATAGATCATCTTTATGTCTGCCTTTTCAAGGATATACTGAAAATAGAATTTACTCACAATACCAATGATACTATAAAATATTCAATGGCATCCATACAAAAGAAAACAGCAGGAAAAAATCTTCTGAAGCGCTCATAGCAGAAATAGGGTCTCTTACGACTAGTCATCTGCTACCAACTGCTATTATTACTACTTGATGAAGTGACAGGCTGATCTAGAAGACTCATCAGCAGGAACATCTCGAGAAGCTCCAGGAAGTTGGTTCCAGCAGGAGACCCTCCTTGGACAGGGACAAAGGGCAAAAGTTTAACCACATGTGTAGCTTTTTGGATTAGCATCCTTGCTCTGCAGAAATCCCTCCTTCCCACCATCGTCCATTTGTCCATCCATTCATTCAACAAACATTTACAGTTAGGAACTGTAGTAGGAGCAGAGCAATATAAAGAATGAGCCAGCACTGCTGCCCGTGACACACCCTAAAGGACTCCTGGAGGATGTCACATAAAGTGCCCGTCCCTCGGGATTAACATTCTGTATTTAAAACGAAGGTTACTGTATTCTAATCTTCCTCTCTAATGTGATTCATGGATGTTACAAATTTCCCAGTGTCCTTATAATTGTCTCCTCTTCCTTTTCTACCAGAATAGAAATAAGACATAGTATTTATAGAGTTAAATATATTTCTTCTCTTTACACCTTCCCTACTCTGCCAAAGAGATAGCAAGAGTCAAATTCCTTTGTTACTTGTTAAACCATGAGATATAAGAACAGCTATCATGGTGTCAAGTTCTTTTATGCCTATTGCAAATCTTCGATTTCATGAACAGAGAACTTATATTGCTGTAGAAATAGTATGTAGAGAATATTAGTAGAGCTAAAAAAAAGAGGTTCAAAAAAAATCACTTCAGCATCTTTTAAAAAGGGCCCACGATAACATCCCACATGCCAGGCATACAGGCGAAAGAAGAAACCTTGCTGACATATGAAATAGTAACTATGCTATTCGAAGTTAACCATGTCTTGCATTGCTACAGACTATATGCAGAACACAATGATTTTACCTTTAAATGATATTACGTAATGATTAGAGAGAATAAATCGATCATATATTTGGTAATCTGATCCATTTTAATACTGCGATGAAACAATGAATTTGCGTTGCAAGAAAAAAATAATTAGACCAGCCTACATCCTACACAGGCTCACACAGCACTGCTGGCCACACCACGGCTGGAAGCGTGTAGCAGTATTCACTTCCGGGCTTCCTTGCTTCGCAAATCCCCCACCGCAGCAGGGCTCATGTTCAACTGCCACTGGAGAATTGCTGGGATTCTAGCTGAATCAAATCCCCTGGAATGCCCCTGACAATAAAGGTTTTAGAGCCGACCTGTCTCGTGGGCTTGAACGTTAGGGGCCTAGTGTGTACGATAGTTTCCTTTGGGGCTGGCTGAGCAACTAACTCACCTTAAGCACTTTTTTTTTTTTTTTTTTTAAATAGAGATTTCTAGGCCCCATCCCAATCAATTAGAAAAGAATCAGGGTGGAGGGTTTATCAGTCAGCTTTTGCTTCAGTAATGCTGAGTAACAAACACTGCTAAAAAGCTTACAGACATTTGTTTCTTGCTCACAGCTGTACGGGTTGGGTGTGGCTGGGTTGAGCTGGGCTAGGCTGGGGTTCAAGTCTGCTCCACATGTCTCTCATTCTAGAACACAGACTGGAGGAACAACGGCCACCTGCGTCCTGTTCTTTTCATGGCAGATGGCAGAAGGATAAACATGTGATGGCCCTTAAAGCCCCTGTCTCATATTGACCCGCCCTATCTTCTGTCCACTTTCCATGGATCAAAACATATCATGTGACCAAGCGCCAGCTCAGTGAGGTTGGGAAGCATACTCTGCCCCAAGGGGTCAGAAAGGGGGAATGATTGCCCGGGAGCTAGTGCCGAGGGACTAGATGTAACAAACTCTACAGTGACGGTTATGAAGCCACTCCTGCTCTTGTTGGAGAATTGACATTTCGGTGCCACTAGAGAATAGAAGAGGAAAGATGGGCTCCATTCTTTCAGTAGCTCAGTGAATATGTACTGTCACTAATATGCACTATCCAAAGATAGAAAATGTTAATAGAGCTCATGTAATTCAAGGATAGAGGATCGTTAAAAATGAGACGGGAAGAAGAAAATGGACACCGTATACAAATTAAGGATGGGGATGGCTTCTCAGAGGAGGAAACATCTGAGCTCAGCTACTCTGATGAGCGAATGTTTTTTAGAGAAGGGAAGCACATGAAGTAGAGGGAGTATTCTAGGAGATTACGGGACAAAACGAGGAGTTAGAAGCCCTGTATTAAATTAAACGGAGAGTGCCACGTGTTCTCCTAACCTCCTTTTTGTTCTTGGTCCCTGAGCTGAATTACCTTTTCCGCTTGGGTGTGGCTATTTGGCTGGGTACTGGCCAAAGAATCAGCCCAGAAATGATGCATGTATTCTCTTCCGGGTCTGGCCCTTAAAAACCTCCCAAATATAGGCCTCCATTCACTCACCCTTTCTTTTCTTTTCCCATTACTCAGCTGAATGGAAGGAGCCTGGAGTCACTGCATGATCACACATCACACAGGATGTCTTTCCGCATCACCTAGGCATGTTTGTGGGTGAGAGAGAACACGTTTTATTGCATAAAGCCACTAAGATTCAGGATTGTTTGTTACAGCCGCTAACATCACTACTTGCCTTAACTAAGATAGTGTACATGTTTTGCTGATAGTAAGCGATGGCTTTGAGGCAGAAAAAGAGATAGCTGTCCCTGACTAGCTGTGTTAGTCACTTATTCTAGATATCTCTGTGGTTATTTTGAAAGCCAAGCGAATTAAAAGATACAGTAGCAGTTTACAATTGTAAATCTGAGAAAAGCATCGATGTTAGCATGTAGTCATGTCCAGTTTAAGGGTGGTTTACGCTGCAGAGTTTACTCTGCCGTGCACAGTCATTTATAGTACGCGTTTATGGCAGAGGAACATGAAAGCATTGTTTTCCTGGTTGCGTTTTCAGTTCTAATGTGCTTTGACGTGTGTCCCCAAAGGTACACGTTTAACTGTGGCTGAGACGGGCCTCTCTCTCTATCTTTCAACCTTGGAAGTGTCTGTTATCCAAGGAGACTTAAGAAAAAAAAAATCCAACTCATTAATCAGTATGTCATCACATGACTGGAATTAAAGAGTAAAGCAGTAAAACCTCTGAGCTGAAGTGATAGCAAGTATCACAGGTGTAGGTTTCTGCTTCCATTTCAAAGTGAGACACCATCTGGAAGTTATTGTTCCTGCCAAAAGGAGGAGAGACATAAAAGCTCCCCTTTCTTTTTTCAAAACGAGGACTCGTAGCCAGAGAACGAGCCCTTCCACACAGAGAAATAAGTCCTCACAGGAGATACAGGGGGTGATGAGAGGCAAGCAGGAGACGACCCGGTCAGCAGCAACTTTCTCTGAATCTAAGAGATGAGAGATAACTTTGTACTGAAATAGATTTTGAGCTACAAGCAGACACTGAGAATATTTGGATGTGTGTGTATGTGTGTGTAATTAGTATAAGTCTTGACGCAAGGGCAGGATTAATTTATTGGAGGCATTATGATATAGGATATTTCCAAGTCAGCCTGGCAGAACCCATCAGTGCTGGAAGAGAAATACAGATGTGACCAAAACAGAGTTAGTTCTAGTTGCCTCTTGCTAAGAGTGTTCCTAGTCTTTGGTAAGGGATGGGGAATTCGTGTCAGCATCCCCACCGTGTAAAACCTCTAGAACGTGGTACGTCATGATGCCTGAATTGTGAATTCAAGTGATTATGAATTGTAGTTCTGACCTTGTGATGTGGGTTAAGTCATTATCTGCAAATCTTTTTGTTATCTTTGTAAAATCTGGATTTAAAGACCCCTTCGGGATGTTTTTATATATTAAAAATTAGATTACTGATATAGTTTTGAATGTCAATGGTAATTGAAATTTTTTAAAAAATAGGATTGAATCCTACTGATTATCTATTCAAAACGCTGGTGCCAAGAATGGCAGGCCAGGTGAGAGGGCCCGAGCCTTAGCCTGGGTTTTTCTGGAAGCAGACCCTGAGACAGAAATTCAAATGTAAGCAGTTTGTTCAGGAAATGACAGTGGAGGGGGGTGGACATGAAACCAAGAGGAGAAGGATCAACAAAAGGTGGATGATGAAAAAAATCATTTCATGGGTCACCGAGGTTGGGGCCTCCTGAGAATGGTACGGAATGCGCACCTCTGAGTCATCTTTTCCAGGGGCCGGGCAGCTGAGGTATCTATAGACCAGCTCCTATCAGT
>NW_011888826.1:7955682-7961219 GCF_000151845.1 Pteropus vampyrus
TATTAAAAATTAGATTACTGATATAGTTTTGAATGTCAATGGTAATTGAAATTTTTTAAAAAATAGGATTGAATCCTACTGATTATCTATTCAAAACACTGGTGCCAAGAATGGCAGGCCAGGTGAGAGGGCCCGAGCCTTAGCCTGGGTTTATCTGGAAGCAGACCCTGAGACAGAAATTCAAATGTAAGCAGTTTGTTCAGGAAATGACAGTGGAGGGGGGTGGACATGAAACCAAGAGGAGAAGGATCAACAAAAGGTGGATGATGAAAAAAATCATTTCATGGGTCACCGAGGTTGGGGCCTCCTGAGAATGGTACGGAATGCGCACCTCTGAGTCATCTTTTCCAGGGGCCGGGCAGCTGAGGTATCTATAGACCAGCTCCTATCAGTCAGGATTCCAGAGTTGCTCCTGGGAAGTGGTAATTCCCCAAAACTGCAGCCCAACGTGCATGTGAGCTACAGGTGCTGCCCGGAGGAGGTGGGACCCGCATGCACAGAGTCAAGGGCAAAGGGACGCGAGCAAGACAGCCAGAGCACCAGCCACTAACCTCTGCGGGATGCTGCCTGAACCAGGCTTGTTCTAGACTGGATGTGCTGCATTTGTGCATTTCCCACTCTGTCCACACCTGAGGACCTATTTGCAGGTATTCAGGTTGTTTACAACCAAAAACTGGATTTCTGTGCCTTTCACTTTTTATTTTAATTAATTTATTTTTTATATATGACTTAAAAATTGAGCTATATTTACGACTATATATGCACACTGTGGGAAACATACAGGCAGCCTAAGATAAAAGGACACTGCATAATAAAATGTGTTCTTTAGTGAGTTGCATCCCTTTGAGGTGAGACCATGGCCTTCCTGGGGTACATTTGGGATCTATGGCAAAGTAGATCTATGCCATTTGACTTCTAATTTTCAAGGCTGCCTCGGAATATCAGTGGTTTTTATAAATGACTACTCATCTTCTCTCACTAGCAATTTCTGATTTGCTCATTCAGAAATATAAAGGGAAAGTATATGGTTGTACTATCTTTAATAGTTGTGTAAAATTCTGTATATTTCTGGAATAAAAATGCGTGGGCAAAAGCAGCAGCAATGTTCTTTGTGAATTCTAAGCATGTGTCACCAATTTAAAAAATAAAACAAATGTGTATTTATGTGCATTGGTGTAATTTGGGAGGATTTTGTATGCATATTAAAATATCATGAACAAATAAAAAAATCCATCATTTGTATATTACTAAAAATTAGCCTGCTCCGTATCAGCCTGAGCTAATGTACTTTTGGTTTTACATTTCTGATGGCCGACCTGGTCAGGTTTGCATATGCCTGCTGGACATGCATACAGATTTTATATGATTGTTCCTTATTTTTAACTATTTGCAGTAGTCTTGGACTTAAAAAAAAAAAAGCGCCCAAGTAGACATCCTATATACCATCCTAAATGTTAACATCTTACAGAAGCATGTTATAATGTTATAATAATATAGGACTCATCCTTGAACCCGATAGATGTGAGATATTAGCTCAGGCTGATACAGAGCAGGCTAATTTTTAGTAATATACAAATGGTGGCTTTTTTTATTTGTTCATGGTATATTAACTTGCATACAAAATCCTCCCAAATTATACCAATGCACAAAAAGATATTCTCTCCATATATGGCATTGCAATGAATAAAAACATTTTTTAACACCTTTGGTTTAAAAGTGGGGGACAAAGAAAAAAAGTCTTCTCTTTACTTTGGAATGCCTAATGTAATCCAACAGATGACAGATGATAGATAGATAGATAGATAGATAGATAGATAGATAGATAGATAGGATAGATCAATAGATGCATACATATAAAAATGTGTTGGGTGGCATCAGAGTCACTCAGACTTTGTATTAACAGTATTAATGTTTTCTTTTTACTTTCAGTCATGCTACCTGCTCTCTTACCTTCGTTACTGCCAATTGTTAGGGGTCTAGCTAAGCCACTATGCAGAGGAGCCTGATCTGACATTCTGGAATCTTGAGAAAAGTGAAGGGCAGGGGAGCAAATCTGAATGGTAGTAAGAAAGTGTCTGTGTCTCTGATAGTGAGAACTCTGACAGAGTAGGCATGCGGTCACATTTGTTGCATAGAAATCTCCAATGGTCACCAGCACTTGGCAATGTATTATGTGGTGAGAAATGCTTGAACTTGTCTGTGTCAGCTGGGACTGCTCAGTACATGACATTAGAAAAACCTCAAACACATATCATCGCAATACCAATTATGATAGTGTTGTTAGACCACTGAAGATCAGTGTTGTTAGACCACTGAAGACTATGATAGTTAAATCTCGATTGAGGCTTATTTTTTAACTCTAACAGGAATCAAAAAGATGGTGCTTGGCTATCTCTTTCAAAATTTAAAAACTAGTTATTACTAATATAACTTGAAGTAAAATATACCAAAGGAATCTCTTTATTCTTTCTCTTGGTAATTCTTACATCCTCCAGGCTTTCCAGTGTCCTTAAAAACCCTCCCACCGCACATATCTATCTCCCACTTCTTTCTCCCCTTACTCCCGATAAAACAGACCTCTGGGGAATTACTTTTAAATACTATGATGTAAAGTGTTTATAATAGCAAGAAGTATCTACCTCTCTTCTTAGGGAGTCGGGAAATATTGAATTACAACTGCCATCTCTTCCTCTGCCCCTGACATTCTGGGACATCCACTGCTATGCAGAACAAGTAAATCAATTCTAACCAGAAGTGGGTGGGGGAGAGGGAGAAGTCTCGACAGGCGTTGAACGGCACGCTCATCTACTGCAGCCCTCACAGCCATGCTTCAAACTCTCCATATGGGTACCTCCAAATTTTGCTTCAGTGTAAGCTTCATCTTTGCTCCAACTGAGGAGCCATACTGCTGCCCGTCAGATAGATGATCATGGAGTTAAGCCAGTAGTGGGAGAAAGTGTAGAGGATCACAGTGTTTATTCCAAGAAGCTGCTAAGGAGAGGTCCAACCTCAAGGAGGCGCCAGAGAAAGTGCATACATCTAGTGGCACATTTAGGAAATTTTCTCAATAGGGTTAGAAGAATACTTATGAGGCTGTACACTATTTTACTTAAACAAAAATGCCAAACTGGAAGGTTAAAAAAAAAAAGTGACATAATTAAGAAGGAACCTGAGTTCCTTCAAGCCGGTGTCTCAAATCCTAGTATTTGAAAGTCCCGTGAAATCTAGAAATCTGTACTACCAGATCTGGTCTTCTATCCACTTAGCTCATTCTCCATGTAGACACTTAATTTCTCTCACGAGTTTAAAGGAAACAGGACTGGAGTTTCTCAAATTTTTTTTTTTTAACCAGAAACCGAGAAAAAAGATAGAAGAAAAAAAAAACTTAGCTCATTAGGGTATGTGTGCGCGAGTACATATGTTTAATACTTACTACATACTACATAGACATGTGTATACATACACATTCAAGTATTATGCTAACATGTGCACATATTATCTTTCTTCATTCAACAAATATTGAGGAAATTATAAAGTATACAAATCAATGTTTCGGATGACCGGAGTGTTATTTTGCATGGCGTGTTGAGTAAAGGCCTCTATGGGACATGGCGTGAGGCGGAGACCTGCATGAGGTGAGGGAGCAAGACACATGTAGGTGAGGGGTGAAGAGCAGGTGCTGGGCTTAGTTCTATGGGACGAGTCATGCCATTGTATCCGCTTGACACAGGAAAACAAGGACTCGCAGGGGAGCGAAGTGACTTGCCTGAAATTCTATACCTAGAAATTAGCATCACCAACTGTACATTGGATCAGCTGTTCTACTTGCATTATTATTTCTTCCTCAATCAGCTCTTTGAAAATACTCTTTAGGCCCCACCGTTTCCATCGCTTTGTCATTTTCTGCTCCCCTCTCCTCTCCTATCCCCGTGGGACAGGTGATTCCTCTTTAAAACCTTCCCTGCCCTCGCAGGAAGAAAACTCAGTGACAGCACTTCGTGCCAATCTCTTTCAGAGATTGGGCTTCTCCACCGAAGCATCTGTTCCCCCCACCTCTGAGCCCTTGAGGGGAGGGGAGGGGAGGGGAGGGGAGGGAATACATCATTTACTTTTGCAACCCTGGCAACTAGCATAGCCCTTGACGTAATGAGCAATTAAGAAACGAAGCAAGTAAGAAATATTTGAGGGTGGGACGGAGGAAGGAAGGAAACAAAATCGGGAGGAAGATTTTTTAGTTCAGGATGCAGTTCGATCTAGAAAATGAGAATAAGAGACCCACAGGGACAAAGGGAGCTTTGCACAATTTCCAGACTTGTCATTAGCCCTGTGTTATCTTTGCTTCTTCTCTCCTTCTCTCTTTGAAAACCAAATGCATTTTCGAGGGTCTTAAATTATACTAGGAAGAAACTCCAATCTGAATGTATCAGTAGAGGGGGCAGTGACAAAGGCAAACGTACGGGAGGACCTTCCTTGACCTCTGACTTTGGAAGAAGGATCAATGCAAATCACTATGTGGACTTCCCAGTTATCAGATAGGTGGAGTGTAGGTGTGACTTGTGTCCTAAATTTCAGAGGCAGCATGGTCAATGTGTCAACCAAGGATTCAATAGCCATGGACTCCCTGTACCCATTTCCACATCTTTTCACCGGGGATGTTGACGACACCCAGCTCACAGGCTGTTGTGAGGATTAAATAAAGTGACTATACACAAAGCATTTAGACTGGTGCCTGGCAAGGATCCAATGTGTGTTAGCTGCAAATGTGGTACTTCCTAAATACATAAATAAAATGATGAGTAAAAAGTATATTGGGGTAAACATACATAATGTAGAGGGAAGGAAGGGTCATTATGTTTATTATCAGAATTCATCACCGTCTCTGGAGATGAAGAGGCTGCACTTATTGTTGGAAGTTGTAGATAGACGTATTGATGTCCTCTTCCTCTTCAGCTGCCTCTTTCAGTTTTCAGAGAGGTCGGTGGCCTCAAACTTTCTGCACCATTTTTTTTTTCCTCCTATACACTAATTTATTTATTTGTCAGGGTCTGTTTTTTTCCCTACTGTTTTCATCCATCATAAATGGCGATGGTCATGTTTATTGTGTGTAAAAGAACCATGCTCTCATAATCCTTGATCACTGATATGTTAAAGGCTGGGTTAAAAAAAAATAAGAATTTGGCTCCGTTTTTTCCCTTCTTCAGGGTAAATGACAGATGTGGAACCTGAACAATGAATGTTCTCGACCCTTTTATTGACCCAAGTCCTGAGGTTATTCGTGTGTCCCTACTAGGATTTAAAAGATACACAAGGGTTTTCCTGAGAACTACAACTTTTTAGTTATAAACGTAACTCCTGAAGGAACGGTTCAAAAACGCCAGTTAATTGCAAAGCAAATGAAAACAGAACTCCCTTTGATGCCGGAGCGAATGGCTTGAGCAGTTTCACGTGTGGAGGGAACGTTCTCAACGCAGAGATCTTTAGCCTTTTCTTACTAACCCACCGCTAAGGGCCCAGGAGGGCAGCAGTGGGTTAGAAAC
>NW_011888826.1:7963230-7967847 GCF_000151845.1 Pteropus vampyrus
TGGGCTCTTTCTTCTTGGGATGTTTCCAGGAACGTTGGTTAATTAGACGGTGCCCGGTAATGGCCAGGTTCTGAAGACATAGGAGCAGCTTCGACTCTTAGTTAAGAGTGAAGTGGTTCTCACCTTCTGCAGGTGGAAGGGTAGTGGTGGAGGAGTCTTGCTTGGGTCCCCAGGAAGGAGGTCGGCGGTGTGTTTTTAAACAGAGCCTCTCACCCCCTGCCCTTCCAATCTCGTTTTAGATTTTGTCGAAATGCTGCCTGTTCAGGCAGCGACAGACTGACAGCTGTCTGTAGGGAGGGAACCGAGTGAAAACCCCCGTCGGCGCGGCGGCTCGCGGGGGAGGGGAAGAGGACAGTAAAGGGGCTTGCAGAGTGGAGCGAATGCTTTTCTTAACACAAGTCCTCGTGGGACCTAGACTGGCCCTGTGATCCGTTCCCGTTGTCACTTGAGGTCAAGGCCACCGACCTTTCGTGTCAGACTTTTGTGTGTGAGAGATTAATAGACAGTCCCTCT
The DNA here is from genome assembly GCF_000151845.1 of Pteropus vampyrus. NCBI lineage: Eukaryota > Metazoa > Chordata > Mammalia > Chiroptera > Pteropodidae > Pteropus > Pteropus vampyrus. The sequence goes on from NW_011888826.1 coordinate 7,963,744, forward strand.
TATTACACTTAAGACAGACTCGGTAGATGCTCTGCCAAGCTTTCCTCAAAAGTGTTGTTTATTTTTTGAAGTCACGAACATTAACTAGCATATTTTGACTAGCAAGAGGAAAACGCTTTTCAGTGAACTTTACTGAGTAATGTCAACCCTTGCAAGGCTCATTAACTGAGGGATAAAATAATGCCTTTCTTTAATAGTCCCGGTTCCCATAGATGTCTTAAAGGGTTTCACCTTTCCTTTGCCTCAGCGTTCCACTCTCCCATGAAAACCTCGCTTCAGATGTGCTCTTGATTGTTTACTTAATATGTGCATAATTAACGTAGTTATAGATTTGAAATCAGTGGCTGCTTTTCTTTAAATCTCAGGGACGTTTCCTTCTGTTCTGTTAAATAGCACATATTTTATAGCGTTTTCTTGAGAAAATAATTTAAAAATTCACTTGACCATGAATGTTTTCTTTAAACAAACAAACAAAAAAAACAGCCAGAGGATAATTTACACTTTGGTTATTAGAAATGGGCATATCTTATAAATTGAGAAAACTGAATAAATATTTAGTCAACCTTTGAATATGCAAGACTGTAGACAGACATACTGGATTGTATAATCTATAATGGCATAATTCTTTCCTTTTTACATGGAAATAACTGTAAGGGTTTTTGATACAGCAGATTTATATGTACAATTATAATTTCCTTGGTGGATATTGTAATATTTGTGTGGATAATGTGCTCAGTGTTTCATCTCTCAGCCTATAATGCCCCTTCTTTCCACATACACCTCAGTTGATACAAATGCAACTTACTCTTCAAAGCTTATCTCAAAATTCCACTTTGTCTATGAAGTCTGTATACAAATATCTCTCATCACTAGACTGTAAGCAAACTGACCGTAAGGATCAAACATTATTTATCTTCGTAAGACCTTAGGGGAGCTCATATTAGGAGCTGAAACATGTTTGCCGAATTTATGATAGTAATTAACACTTGCAATTCATATAGGGTTTTTGCATAAACACTATTTTATTTTGTTCTTAAAATTGTCTTCTGAGGAAGGTCCCCATTTCACTTGACGACGGAGGAGGAGGGTGCTACTCATAGAGTTAAACAACTTTTCCAAATAAATAGTTTTTGTATGGTAGATAGTGAGGTGATAGTAAACACTTAATGATTGGATCTCAAACAAAACATGTATTCATATATTACATTATTATGTAATACATTACACTTATTGTGTATATAAAGGATGTATAACACTCATTTGACAAATCATCATCATCATCATCGTCGATCTTTATAAGATATGTATTGCTCTTAGTTGTAAATTCTATATAACCAGTTAATTCTGGCAGAATCCTTTTGTTGAATTCGATGAACTCTTGGTTCTGTAGTTCTGACATGAATGCTGGTTAATATTTTTATTTACTTTGAGGAATAATAGGAAAGTGAAACAAGAAAGTTAGTATTGGAACTTCACTCTATCGATGACATGATTATGGTTTGGGGACTTTCTCTCGGTGAAATTTGAAACTGGCCCCCTTACACTGAGGGCAGGGAGATTGAAGAAAGAGGCAGACCACTCCAGGTTGGCAGGTGGCAGGTTCAGTAAGCCAGGGCACTTACCTTCCAGGCTTGGGTGGCTGCAAAACAATAGATTTCTGTACTTTTCTTAAAAGCTTATATCAAGGCCTTAATGGGGTTCAGTCACATATACTGTCCAGATGGTCTCAACAACACATGCTTTCTCAAGGCTGCGTACTTGAAATGGCTGTCGCTGTGAAAACAGTGGGCTGAATGTGCATTCCAAGGACAGGAGAGGGTGAGGAGCCTCTGACTGCCCTGGTCTAGCCCGAGGGTCAACCAGAGGTCACGTCCTCTAGATGACCTTCTCTGATACCTGAGCAAATTCTTTGCCAAATTGATTAAGTTTTCAAATACTGGAGCATTATTTCTTCAGTTTTTTTCCTGTGCTATTGATAATACAATGGCATGATGCATTTTAGGTTTTATATGCATTATTAGAGAACAATTCTGCATTGCTTTCTTGTCTAGACAATCAATAAATCAATGTTACACCGAGATTTTAGCCAATTTCTTTGGTGTAAACACTCCCACCTTGGCCAATCTGAAGTACACCATTGCATAATATTTCCATCATATTGATAAAATAGGCATAAACAACCTCGAAAGCGTAGAGAAAGTACAACAGTGAAATAATTAGAAAGGAGTGTTTAAAATATTTAGTACCTCTTTTTAATGTAAGATTATAATATTTAATTTTAATAATGGATGTGTTTCTCACCTGGTTTACAAAATTCTAAAAAATTAACTATCTGAGCCTGTTCCAGCGTTACCACTGGGTAGGGCGCCCAGGTCTAGTGTCCTTTCCATTGAAACCAGCTGTCTTTTTTTTACCCTTTCATGTTTATTTCTGCTCCCACCAACTGTTGGAAGATGGAGATTATGAAGCAGTAAATAAGTTTGAGTGTTGAGAGGGGAATGGCATTCACAGAACACATTTGCTGAGGAGAATCTACATGCTGACGATTAGGCATTGTCTCTGCAGATCATGAAAAGATGGCACATTAGCTCCTTCTCAAAGTTAAAGAAACAAATGAAAGGTTTTTATTATCTCATTCACATTTCATCCAAACCACCCTCCAGAGTGAAACGGCAGGTTGGCAAATAGAATTGGAGACAAATGATCATTTTTAGGAGAGTGTATTTGGATGAGTTTGCAAAATCTCAGTCTTCTCTCTCTTTCCTTCACCCACCCCTCTGGCCATCTTCCATCACTACTTTTTCTCCATGCTTCCACGCCTAAGCAAATTCGTGGGTTCGCCTCAGATTTTACATTCATGGTGTGTAATTCTGCTAGATGAATTTAGAGAGAAAGTGAAAAGCATGAATGAATGCCCATAGAAAACTGTGCGAAGTAAATCTTTTTAGAAAAAGCAATTCATTACTGTGTAACAGATTCATCAAGTCATCTAAGAACTTTTGATTATATTTTTTGTAAGGATACTTTTGGTTTTGCTTGTTTTAGAATAACGTGTATTGTATATACGTATACTCCAGTAAAAAAAGAAACACCTGGTCATATGCTTTTAGTTAATTAGTTTTTATTGCCACATTTAAATATCTTAATGGGATGCTTCAAGGTTTAAAATTTACTGTACATGCCATTTCAGTCATTTTCTTATAGTAGCCTCAGTGAAGTGTTGAACTAAGGTTCGCAGTTTGTTCCCACAGAGATTTAAACATCTTCTCGGCATCACAGAGGTCAGATTCTAAGACACATTCGACAGATTTTGTCCCTGGATATTGTTTTTATCAGGGAGATTTATTTCATCTTGCTTCACCTCATGAAAAGATGACAGCCATGTTCCTATTAGACCTAGAAACCAGTGCAACAAAATTAAAAACTTCCACCTTACATTCCACAGTAACAGAAATCTTTAAAAGCTGTAGAAAACAAGAAGCTTTTAACACATAGGTGGGCTGTTTGTTTTTATTTGAGAGAACATCATCTCAAATTAAAAACTAGTAACTTTTTTTTTTATCGTGGTGAGAATCAACTTCCTCTTTATACCACGTTCAAACCATCTCGTGACCACTTGTGACACTCTAATACTGAGATCAAGTGTTGGGAGGTTCTGAATGTTGGTGGTATAGTTGAAGTAACATGCTTTTAAACTAAATTTTGTGAAATGTACTACTCACCTGTCATAGATATTTGGCAGTGGATGCAGATATACTATATAGATATACTGATACTTTTGCTTTAACAGGTTTTTAATTTTAATAGCTCTTTCTCTTCTCTATGCAGTATAATTATTAATCATTTAGTTTCCATTCTTTTTCTATATTTAAATACCCTGGATTATCTCATGAAACTTAGAAAAGGTTAGTAAACTTAAAATTATGGCTAATAATGAGACTTCAGTTATAACATGATTGGTATTGAAATCATTACAATATTTTGCACCAGCCAATTTTCTGCAAATCCAGATCCATTTATAGCTCTCTTGTTATTTAAGTGTACATTCAGAGTATTGAATTTGTCTAAGAAATATTGTATTTTTATGGTCTTGTTATGGGTTCA
>NW_011888826.1:7967897-7981883 GCF_000151845.1 Pteropus vampyrus
TTTAAAAGCTGTAGAAAACAAGAAGCTTTTAACACATAGGTGGGCTGTTTGTTTTTATTTGAGAGAACATCATCTCAAATTAAAAACTAGTAACTTTTTTTTTTATCGTGGTGAGAATCAACTTCCTCTTTATACCACGTTCAAACCATCTCGTGACCACTTGTGACACTCTAATACTGAGATCAAGTGTTGAGAGGTTCTGAATGTTGGTATAGTTGCAGTAACATGCTTTTAAACTAAATTTTGTGAAATGTACTACTCACCTGTCATAGATATTTGGCAGTGGATGCAGATATACTATATAGATATACTGATACTTTTGCTTTAACAGGTTTTTAATTTTAATAGCTCTTTCTCTTCTCTATGCAGTATAATTATTAATCATTTAGTTTCCATTCTTTTTCTATATTTAAATACCCTGGATTATCTCATGAAACTTAGAAAAGGTTAGTAAACTTAAAATTATGGCTAATAATGAGACTTCAGTTATAACATGATTGGTATTGAAATCATTACAATATTTTGCACCAGCCAATTTTCTGCAAATCCAGATCCATTTATAGCTCTCTTGTTATTTAAGTGTACATTCAGAGTATTGAATTTGTCTAAGAAATATTGTATTTTTATGGTCTTGTTATGGGTTCAATTATGTCCCTACCCCCAAATTCTTATGAAGTCCTAACCCCTAATAACTCCAAATCTGACCTTATTTGAAAAAAGGGTCATTGCAGATGTAAATAGTTAAGATGAGGTCATATTGGAGTAGAGTGGGACCCCAATCCACTGATGTCCTTATGTAAAGGGACAATTTGTACACAGGCTCACACACAGAACACCATATGAAACAAAGGCAGAGATCAGGGTGATGCTTTTACAAGACGAGGAAAGCCAAAGATTGCCAGAAAAATCACCAGAAGCTACGCGAGACATGGGACAGATTCCCTCTTCCAGCCCTCAGAGGGAACCAACCCCACCCAACACCTTGATGTTAGACTTCTGGCCCCCAGAGCCACGAGACAATACATTTCTGTGGTTTAAGCTACTCAGTTTGTGGTACTTCGTTATGGTAGCCCTAGCAAACTAATACAGGTCTTTGATTTTGTATTTTTATAGGGTACTAATTGTGTTTCTTTGTGTTTATCTCTTTGTGTATGCGTTGTTTCTTTTACTGGGTTTTAAGTCCACGAAGGACTAAAACTTTGATTTTTCTCACAGAATCTTCCATGATACTCTGCAAAGGGTGAGCACTCAGGGAATATTTGGAGAATAAATTAATACCTAAACAAATAGCTAAACTTTATTGAATGTTTTTATGTGCCAAGCATTTTTTCTAGGTATTTTATATCTATGAAATCATGTAGCCCTCACAACCACTCATTTTAGAGATTCAGAAATTGAGACAAGAAGAGTTTAAATAACATGCCCAAGAACATACAGCTGGGACATGATGGAACAGGGGTTCAGATTTGAGTCTGTACTCCCTTTATTGGAATATATGCTTCCTATGCTTGAAGTAATCAACAAATATTTGTAGAGTCCCTGAGCACTGGGTGTAAGGTGTGAGCTATTCAAATGCAGACCTGCTCTCATGAAGTTTATGTGTGAGGGCAGAAAGGCTGTCAATAAATATGTAAACATGGATTACCAACGTGTAAGGGCTGTTAAGTGCCATTAAGGAGATGGAAAGTGTAATGTCTTTAGAGAAGAAGGGGGATATTCTTTGATGGGGTGGTCAGGAAGACTTCCCAGAAATTGGAAGCCAAGTCTGAAAGGAAGACCAGAGGTCAGTCATGCAAAATGAGGGGAACCATTCCAAGCAGAGAAAACCAAATGTGCAAAGCCTCCAATTTTGAAGAGTATGGTATGTTCTAGATGTGGCAGAAGTCTCTGGTGAGGCTAGGGTGCAGTCAGAGAGAGCATGCATGTAACGAGAGAGCATTGGGCACATGTGCTGGCACCAGATTTCATTTAAAGAGCCGTGTGAATCCACTGGAGCATTTTAAACAGAGTCATAGTATCGTCTGACTTGTGTTTCAAAATACTCTCATTGCTGAGCAGAGAACAGATTAGACAGGAACAAGAGAGGAAATGGGAGACAGGATGCTCTTCTATTATTCTGAATAAGAGATGATGCGAATCAGACGTGTAATAACAACAGATACGGGAAAAGATGGACTTGGGACCTGACTTAGGGGTGGAAAGCCTAGGGCTCGCTGAGGGCTTGACCTACACATCTTGTGCAACTGGGCGTAATTGTGGTGCTTTTTACTGAAAGCTGGAAAATTGGGTGTGGTGGGTGGGGAGGTGGAGCAGGAGTGTTGTTTTTGGTGCTATAAGGGTTCTGTTTTACATGCTTTCAGATTCTGATACCTGAGGCCAAGTGTCAGGTCTAAGAGCTTGGAAATCAGAGGACAAGCTTGGATTGAATATTCAGAACTGGGAATCATGAGCAATACTGGCATTTCGAGCCCTGGATGAGATCGCCTCGAGAGTGTCAAGTTAGGTAGATGAGAACAGTGCTGAAAACGGGACTCAAAATTTTGAATGTCGATTTTAGGGAGACTCTTTGGCAAATACTTGATAAGGTTAAAGTGGACCTGCTTTCTTAAGCGCATCACAAATTCATGCTTTTAACCCCCATCAACACTAATTGGTGTTAATGTATGTGAATCGTCATGCGTTTATCACAGAATATAACATTAGACTAATGGATCATACTTTGTCAGTGATTAGTTTTCAAAATGCCAGTTAAATGGTAGTGCAAGCAATGACACATAACACACACTACCCAATTTACATTTTTAATTTGATGTATTTTATAAAGATAACTACAATAAAATGGGAGATAGCCTTGAATGTCCTTTAATGGAACATTCTTATCTTAGGTCTGGGGTAGAGTATTAGAGAACAGATATTTTAACGTGGGCATAGTTAAAAAAAAAATTAGCGAAAGCATCGAGTCTTACTTGATGACGTAAGTTAGGAAAAGTGAGACCCTAGAACTAGTTGGTTGCTGGTAAGAGAATCGCTAGTTTCTTGTTTTGGAAGAAAAGCATCTATCTATGGGGAAAGGGATGAGGGTGAAGGCTGGAGGGCATCCGGGGCTGGGGTTACTGACAAGTACTGTGCTTGAAAGAATTAGATGGTCCACTATTAAGGGAAGCTGGGGCAAGATCATGGCAGTGTTAATAATCTTGTTCTTTTTTTTTTTCCTAGGTTTTTTTTTTTTTTTTGTATTTTCTACTCTAGAATGGCTTTCCTGATTAATTGTATTCCTGAATTATTAAGTAGAATTAAATGTCTGAATTTCTTAACTACTTCCAGAGGTACTTGCATAATGAATTGTTTCATACAGATGCCCAGTTCCTTTATTAACAAAAAATATTGGAATAGGATTTTAGCTATCAGATTCTCGTAAGAGACATGAGCTCAGTGGATGTGATGATAAGTCGTAAATATATTTCTGACAGTTTCTCTCCATTCCAGTAATTAGAGACATGGCCATACTTTGATATTGATTAATATGTAGTATAATAAGTGCTTGCATATGGGAAGCCCCAGGCTATAGAGGTTGACTAATTAAATTAGTTAATTAAGGTATGAAGAGGAATACTCTACACTCAAGTAATGTTTTCTGTACTGATAACTAGCTATAACAGATCATAATGAAGATAATGGGAAATATAAAATTCTTGTTGATGTCAATTCTTTGTCAATTTGTATTTAAAATATAAATTCTTGATGAGGGAATTACAATTTCTGAAAGGTAATGTAGCTTAGATTTGAGGGGTCCTCAAGAATTATCTAGAGCCATCGTTAGCACCACAGCAGGACTGGGCATGAATCTTCAGTACCAAAGACTATCCTGTCGATTCTTAAATATCTCTGAAAATGGAGATTTTTACTGTTAGCAAAGTCACTCTTACATTTAAATCAAATTTCTCACGTTTCAATTTCTATTCTTGAGGTACTAGAGCCGGCTTGCAGCATCTGGGGGGAGGTCACGGTTACATTCCCAGAAATTCTGCGAGCCAGTTGTTAAACACGGCCTTTATTAAAAAATAATTATGTACGTTTTAAATTATATTAAAAAGAAAGGTAATAAATATCCAAAAACGCAACCCTTTCTAGTTATTTTTACCTTGTACTGTTACTTATGCTCCAAGGGTTATTTTGCAATCTACTGTATCTGTCTAATAGAAACTCCATATGACAGTGTGTGGTTGAGCATCTCTTCCCATCAGCTCTGCATCTAATGCTGTCAACTCTGCGTTGGTAGCTAAAACTCCGTTGTGGTGGAGGTATTTACATCATGAAAATACACGAACACTCACCCTTCAGAGCCAGTTATTACATATTTACCAGCACACCACTGGTTTTTATTTTCAAAATTCCATTGTTAACTCCTTTTACACACTAGCTTTAAGATCTCCCTAAACCTTGTAGTTGACTACTGATTTGCGAGTAAATGGTCCAGAATGGTAATGGTTCACAGGTTTCACTTTCAGGTGACTGACTAGATTCCAGAATCCCTCACTCGGAGGGATTTAGTCATTTCTGCCTAATAGGTGTTGATTGATTCCCACGAGTGAGGGAGGGCTTCCAGCAAGGCCCAGCTCCTGCACCTGTCTACATTATTGGTTCTAATTAGCTCCTTCCACAGGGATGCCAAGTAATCGATGGTAAAAAGATGAAAACACCTTAAATCACGTCTGGTTCTTCCCGGCTTCCCTGCTTCAATTTTGCGTTGTCTCCACATTGAAATACTAAATATTCGACCTTGAAGGAGGCTGTGAGAAAGTGATTTACTTGAGAACACACTAAAAGATACTTGGCTTGTAAAATGTATTTTCTGAATTTTAAAACGTAATCATTTGTTACAGAACGCAATAAAATCCTATAGCAACTCGGTTGCTTTGTTTCATTCCTATAACATCTCCATGAAGCGGATATTAATATATTCCCATTTACAGAAGAGAAAACTGAAATGTGGAGAAATCAAGCAGTATACTTAAATCTTATGTTATGATATGACTTAAGCCATCGCAAATGGAGAAATGTAGATCACAGAATTTTGTGTGTTACCTGACGACTGGATTAAAAGAGTTGTTTCTCTGAACTCAGGGCAAACCAATTGGAAAGAGTAATTATTAAGCAAGCGATTTCTCTACATAAAATATGATTTGTAAATTATGATCCAGGTAACTTGAATAATAAGAAGGGATATTGCAACTCTTGCAACAGCTCTTTCCCTTCCACTTCTGTTCCTAGAAGATAGCCTTCCTCACGATTAAGATCCCTCAGGAAGCACCCCAGTTTACCCTGAAACAAAAGAATGAAATTCAAGCATTCTGCAGACCAAATATTCTGCAATTTTTCCATGCTCTAATTTCTCCAACGAATGAACCACTTCTGACAGTGCTTTTACTGTCCAGATACAATATTCTAATACCATGGGGACCTCTGCTCACGAGTATCCTCTCTCTCCATAAAAGTTTAAGCCTCAAATTCTCTTTGCTCCCTGTTGGGAAACTCTACCTTGGCCTTGGAGTGTATGATTGTTAAAGTTCTGAGTGTTGTGCCCACACCATTGACCGAGCATCTTAAATGTAGGGCCAATTACAGGAAAGCATTAGATGAAGCAAGCCACTGAACCATTAGGAAGCCTGCAAAAATCCTCTACCAGTCTTTTCTTCTGAAAGAGAGCTGTGGTTGGAAATACACGGATGGAGTCCTTGGGGATCTGTCCTTCACACGTGGTTCTCTTGAAGCATTTCACAAGGAGGAGACCTAACGTTTTGAAACATTTCACAGACTACATCATACAGGAGAACATTGGTCATGTATTATTAATGTTTGTTTGACTAGCGTCTTTGTACATACTTTTAAAAAAAGATAAAAAGGAGCAGGTGAAATTAATTTTATCAGTCTATCTTCATTAACCCAATATATTTATTTTTTTATTTATTTACCTTTTATTAAAATTATTGGGGTTACATTGGTTAATAAAATCATATGTTTCAAGTGTACAATTCAGTAATACATCATACGTAGTCATTGTTTATTCACCACTCAAAATTAAATTTCCTCTGTCACCATATATTTGACCCCCTTTACCTCCATCTACCTCCCCAATTCCCTTCTTCCCCCTGGTAACTGCTAATCTGCTCTCTTGTTCATGAGTCTGTTTGTCATGTTTGTTGTTTTCGGTTACTGCCATTTGCAACAATGTGGATGGATCTTGAGATTATGGTGCTAAGCGAAATAAGTCAGAAAAAGTTGAGAACCATATGATTTCACTTATGTGTGGAACATACATACTTTTTAATACCTTCACTACTGATGCTTTTATTGGAGGGCAGGTATTTGAGGAGTTTCTCTTAAGATATAGGTAATGGCTCAGTTTTCCTTCAAGACAGTAGAAAGTACAGACTTGATTTTTCTTCAAATTATATTTTTCCTTATTGATGACAAACTGGTTTTGTAGTTGAAAAAAATATGTGTGTATTCTAATTTGAGATGCTTAATTTTATTGCGGAAATAACATTTTTATATTTTAAAAGACCACATCGAAGCCAAAGAGATAATTATATTTAAACATACTTTCAGACATCTAAACTTTATATTTTTAAATATTTTTAATCATTACAAAATTTGATTTTGAAATAGTCATTACTAATGAAAAGTTTTAAATGCCCTTAGGAGAATGGCACTTGAAGCTCTTTTTATAAATAGAAATACACTTCTGTAGTCAATACGTATCTTGCATTATATTTAATTGAGGTAATCTGAAATTTAGATTTGGGTCAGGCAACACCTGCAATGGCTATGTGCTCTCCATGACCCAAAATGAAGGAAAAGCAGTGGAGAACCATTATCCCAGAGGCATCAGAATTATCCTGATGGATGGTTAACTGCTCTGTAGCCACGATTTTTTTAAAGTGCCCTTGTGAATACCGGAGGCTGACCTCATAGTGGCGAATCACACCTAGAAGGCTCGCTTAGCGCTATAAGAGCAACACTTCATGTGATATAACTTAAGCCAAGACAGCAGCAGAAAAGTCAGGTGACGTTAGAAATAGATGGTCCTAAACGTGAGTAAAAGGACAGTGCAGGAAGTGATGGCAACCTTTATAAGCTTCATCTATGAGCCTAAGGAAGAAAATCATTGACCATTTGTGGGAGTTTCGGATATCTAGAATTATTTTTTTTCTATTACATTCAAGTGTAAGGGAAATGGCGTTTGGGTAGGATTGAACTACAGATTCGTGTATAAACTACATTATGTGCAATGATAACAATTTGCATGAAAGTCCTGGAGACAAAGATATTGAACAGTAATAAACCACAGACAGAAGGTGAATCATCAATGTCATATTCTTTAAGCAGCAGATATCGGAATGCATAAATATAAGCATGATATGTAGCAATCCACTCTTGTCAGCATTGATCAGATATGTTTAAATAAAGGAATATGATAGTTTCATATTTCTCATAGGGATGTATTTTGTGAAATGTACAGTCAGACTTAAAAGAAATGCTAATTTGGAAATAGTCCAGAAAGAAAAATGCAGGAATTCAGATTATTTAGCCTTAGTGGTTGATTATTAGTATCACAAAAAACTGTCTCAGAACGTTGAAAGGAAAATGCCCTTCCCCACCCTGACCCCATGTCTTCATGAGTGGAATCACTATTGCACTCTGCAAGTTCTGACCCACCTGTTACTGAGTCGACACTGGTGGTCAGTAGAGAACAGGTATCATTATCTTCAGTTCTTCAGCTGGTTGCTGTTAAGACTTTCAGTCATATACTTAAACCTGTTTTCTTCTCCAAAACAAAAAGACTTAAAGACAATGATGGCTTACTAGAGAAACTTGGACACCTTACAAAAGTCCCTTGTTACTCCTTACGCACTTGGTTCCCATGCTTTCTTGGCGGTTCCCAAGGTCTGACAACTGCTAAACTCATGATTCTACCTGTTTTTTTGAGTGGGCCTAAGATGCAGTTGATGTTGACTTGGTACCATACTTCATCTGTTCCTTGTGCTGCCTGTGTCAGTCTCTTACTAATGGGAAAGATGAGGATGCTGAGGTTAGACTGATTTACATTATAGAGCACCTTTACCCTGCAAACCCCAGCTGCAGCTCGGTCTGTTTAGCTGTCCATTGTGATGGTAAACTTGCAACATAAAAGTGCCTGTGCCACTGCTCCTGTGATCACCATCTGCCTTGTCACACCATTAATTCTCTCCTCAGTTATATTTTTGTGAGTGTGACACTCTTATGGAGACTCTCAAAGGCCACCTGGAAGAGTGTGTTTTATGATCTGGCCTTTTCCACCCATATGGCTGAGAAAGGAGCCATGTGACATTCCCAACACGGCCATTTCCTTGACATAAGAGAATAGTGATATCAGAAACCCGCACCTTATGGCAACACATGGTGGCTGAAACAGGTGCATAAAAGGTGTCATTACAGAAAATGAATTTGACATTAATTTAGGTGTATAAGTCATACTGCTTAACTGTCGACTCCTCGAATCATTATTTAAAATTACTACCAGGAACTTGAGAGTAGATGCATGTCTTGCTTTTCTTTCCATCGCAAAGCTAGGGCAGTGAGTGCTCCATAATTATTCTCTTCTACAAAATGGCAGGCATGCTCAATCCCATAAACACTTTATATGGACAGGATGTTTTATGAAGTATATGGGAGAAGGTTTTGGAAATTATTTCTACAAAGATTTGAAGAATAGACTAGATTGGGGCTACTTTTGTTTAAAAGGTTTGATGCAGCCTATATTAGCCAGTGTTCTCCAGAGAAACATTACAGATGATTGATTGATTGATTGATTGATTGATAGACAGACACACACACACACGTACACACACATATAGCCTATTAAACGCATATGTGAGGAATTCATTATAGGAATTAGTTTACGTGATAATGAAGGCCAAGAAGTCCCACCATCTGCCATCTGCAAGCTAAAGAACCAGGAGGGCTGGTGGGATGATTGAGTCTGAGTGTGAAGGCCAAAGACCCAGGAGGGCTGATGTCCAGGGGCAGGAGAAGATGGATGTTGCAGCTCAATCAAACAGAGAGAGCAAATTTTCCCTTCCTTTGCCCTTTTGTTCTCCTCGGACCATCAATGCCACCAGCATTCCTGAGGGCTGTCTTCTTTACTCAGTCCACTGATTCGAGTGCTAATCCATTCCCAGAGACACCCTCACAGGCACACCTAGGAATAATGTTTTATCAGCTCTCTGGGCATCCCTTAGCATAGGCGAGCTGACACATAAAATTAACCGTCACACAGCCATTATCGGAGGAAGAAAAATAAACAATGCAACTTTCAGGAAACATTTATAGCCACATCATAGGTTCATGCCACTTGCAAGGCAGACATTTTTGATATTTGTTTATTTTTAAAATCGTAAATTTGAAATACTGTAATTTCATTTAAATATAAAGAATATTTTATATTTTAATTATGTCTTTGAGCCAGTTCCCTTCTCTTCTTATTCACACTTAAATTTTGACACTCTAAATTAGCATCTCTGGGAGACTGTAAATTGGTAAAACTTCTTTGGTTACATTTTTTTCAGGCACATTTTTTTATATGAGGCATCAGAACTGTAATCTGGCAGCTTCAGATCTGAAGGCATGAGGAAATTTAAAACAATTCCAAATTTTTAATATTGGACGATGCCTTCCCAGTCAGTTTGGCTTGAAATTTTAAGAATCTGAAAGTCAATGGATAGATGGATGGATGGATGGATGGATGGGTAGATAGATAGATAGATACTGTAATTCCTGGATTTATCATACATGACTACAGTGAAAATAGGAATCCTGGCACAGATTTCTCAGAATATTCCATGCCCCCAAAACTAATTTGAATTGAATTCTTACTTCAAAGGGAGCTCATTCTTTCTTTCCCTCCTTCCCACCTCTCTCCTTCCTTTCATCCTCCACTCCTCTCTCTGGCCTTCCTTCTGCCTTTCCTCTCTTATGGTTGTTTTCTGTGTACCTTCTATTAACATTGTGTAGAGAAAAGTGAGTTTGAAAGGTTAATAATATATTGCGTAATCGCACATATATTCTCCAAGTGCTAAAGTATTTTTGAACATTATTATTCCCATTTGAAATACTTGTAGCACTTAAAATTAACTCACTTCCACCAACATGACTATTTGTGTGGCTTTTTAGAGTCTCATCTATGGAATCACAAGGGGGAACAGTGATTAGATAGATGTGAACTAAATTTCAGAAGTCATTAAATTTCATTCATTCATTCATTCATTCACCCACCCATCTGTCCATTTATTCATGATTTTATTCAGGGGTATTAATTGAGGGCTAGCCATGTGTCCTGCACAGTGACAGACAATGGCTGGATAGGGCACACATAGTCCTTCCCTCATGGAGTGTGGTGTGTATGGTAGCAAAACATAATTCAGTCACAGTAAAGATCTGAAGCACAGGATTGAATCATGAGTAACCATTACAATTACATAATTGTTATATAACTATTACAGTGTCTGAGTTTTATTGATTAATGCTTGTAATAGGTTTTGGTTAATATTAACGTTACCTAACAAAAAGTTTGAAATAATATTTCTTTACAACTTTTCATGCCTTATTTATGACGATCTGTGAGATGAATTAAAAATCATCCTTGTCCTGTGTAGTCTTGTGACTGGAGAGAGTTAAGTAAACAGATAATGTTAATGTAAGGTGTTATAGTACAGAACTAAGTCTCAGAAACTCTGGAGACCTGAGCGGACAGCTAACCCAACCCGAGGGTAGGGAACTCGAGGAGGCTTCCAGAAGAGAATCATGACAGAACAAAGTCCAAAAGATGATGGCTCAGTGTCAGCTACTTTGGAAAAGATTAACTTATCGATATAATCATGAGTAAGTAATTTATGCACAGTATTACTGTGAACAAAGTGGAAGGTCAAACCCCATGGAGCACAAGCGATCTCTAAAAACAATGAGAAATGAGAGTTTCAATGAGAAACGGAGTTTCCCAGAAATAAAACAATCTGCCACGCCTTCTTTGGTAGAGGTAATCACAGGTGTGAATATTAAAAATTTGCCAAAACACCAGCGCGCCCTTGTCACACATATGCTGTGCTGAATGTTCCAAAGAGTCTGAGAGTCCCAGAGGGTACCTCGCGGCTCCTCAGCAGGGAACCCCAAACACGGGCCCTGGACGCCACTCCCAACCTCATTCTGTAGGAAATGAAGAGCATTTGAAGCAGAACAGATACGATTCTATGTTTTATAAAACTCTGAAGTCTAAATAAGACTTTATTTGGGGAAGGGGTTGTTCTATTGAAAAGAATCTTAAAACTGCTAGTTTGGAATGTGTGAAGTGGTTCTAGGTCTATTAAAATCTAGATTTAAGATTTTTAAATTAAAATTGTTAAATTTTTGTTTAGTAATTTTTTTCTAGGAATGTTTATATTTAAAAAAATTAAGATTTCTCTCTTCATGTGCATAACTTCTTGTCAAATGAAGATAAATCTCTCCAGAAATATATACACATATAAAATAAAAATGATTATTTTAAAATAGATATTATTAAAATTGCAAGCATGTTCAAAGGGGAACATGGCATGAAAAACTTAATCTCACATAGTATGTCTTTTATGGGGACTCTTGAGAATTGTATAACATATGCCATTTAAAATTGAAGTAGGCTGCATCCAGCATTGCCGCTGTACAATAATTATATTTAAAGCAAATATATTTTCACTACATTATATTATTTTTAAAAGTATGATAACTCTGGTTTTTGAGTTATAACAAATAACAAATAGAACCTTCTCATTGTGTTCCACAATTGAAATTTTGGTTTGTGTAGAATGATTCAAAATTGTAGAAATCGAGAAAAATCACCCAATTTTATTTTCTATACAGCATTTTTCTTTACATGAAAAGCTTACCCATTTGTTTCCTTTTTAATAGATGACTGAATGAGTGAATGCTGGTGAAATTTCAATGAAATTTCAGTATTTTTAGGTCAAATGTCGGCTGTTTCTTTTGTTTTCCCTAATTATTTGTCGCGATTCTTTTTGCAGATAATATGCTACATTAACATAAAGATGGTTATTCTCTCTGGGCCAATATCCCACATTACCATTTTTTAGTTTATTTTTTATTATTCGTGTATATTTTCCCTCCTATTATAAGGATGAAGAGGTTTCTGATCTACTTGTTTTTCTCTTCCCCACAGAGCCTGCACCCCGATTCACACATAGGAGTTGTTCAATAGATATATTGAATTCTAGATAAATCAGTAATTACGTTTCTGTGTGATCGGGATGCCCTGGGTTGTAAGATGCAAAACATTTAGGTAAAACTGGTTAAACCTGTGCTATTCAGAGTTCAACTTCATTTCTCATCTGCAGGTAGCTGTGATTAAGCATTTAGAAATATTTATTACAGTTTGACTTATCATGACATTGAAATGTCTGTTGCTTTACAGATTTGTTTTTATTGTGTTTTACAAAAGTTTTCGTCCACAACTGATTGAAAATTCAATTTAAAGTTTCTTTATTACAGAGCTAGAAGTACAAGTTCAGATACTGAATGTTTATTAATAAATCAGACATAATGAGGGGAATAGTTGCTGGAGTTGGATCCTTTCAGCCAGGGTCCTTTCAGCAAGAAGAACTAGAGAATGGATGTTCTGCACATTTCTCTAAAGACCTAAACTTGTCAGAATTGACATCACTACTGAGAATGTTTTGATAAATGGAGAGGTGTAATAATAGCTCAACTTCAGAGAATCCCTGTTATACTAGAGATTTACCTAGTTCTTACATAATTTTGTGCAATTACTCTACGCATAGCCAATGTTATCCCCATTTGACAGGTTGTGAAAATGAGACATAAAGAAGTGAAGTATCTCGTCCAAGGCACATCATTGGGAGGTAAAGCAGGGCTGGGAACCCAGACCTGCATCATGAAGGTCTAGACCCAGGTTCTTTCTATTATGTTACAAAAGCTCTTTCTGTTTGGTGCCCATTGGGTGGCCAGACGATGCACATATCAGAAACCTGGGAAACCCAGGGAGACTGACTTCAGTGTTGCCGCTTTTCAAACAGTTAATGTGAAATATCGTAACATTTCTAAATACAGTTATCAGATTTCTGGCACATGGGTCTACATCTTTTTTCTTACCTGATCACTCAAATGTGAACCCTCTTTCTTACTGCCTGAAGAACACCCCCCTATGTAACATTCATCACTGTCATCAATGCCCCATCAGTCAAAGGGCCCATCTCTTGTCGTGGGGTGGGATCTAATATGTAGACAGATGTAATCTCTGTAATTCTGCAATTTAGAAGACTGTTGCTCAACAAAACCCCTGTGCGTGGTAGATGAGTGTAGCTTGAAACTTTACTAGTATGGTACTGCACATCAGCAGCACTGTGGCTTGCCTAGGCTTTTATGGGTTTCCAAAAGCCATTTTGAACTCAAAAAGAGTGCCAAACAGCCATCTTTCAAATAGTTTTTAAAACGAAGCTCTTTGGTGAACTGAAAATTGTCCAGTATATGGAATTCTCTCTTGATTTTATAGTTTCTCATATTCCAATTCCCTAGAAAATTGCTTTTGAAAAAGGTTAGAAGATATATCTTTGGAGCAGTCCATTTTTTTTTTTTTCTCGAATTGGGCGTGCAATTCTAATTATCTTTGACCATGTTCCTTTCTGCAGGTAATAGTCTAATCTAGTTTATGTGTGTAGCATAGCAAAGTTTATAGGGCCAGGAAAATAAGCTTTGTGACATTTGTCTTTAATACTCAAATACGTAGATTTTATTATCACATTTCTGAAGATTTTAGCACTTATCAAGCTATCTGGATCCACCTTAAGATATGTTTTTCCTATCACAGCCATATATTGTCAGTTATACTCAATTGTAAATTATCTCAGGTCAGTAACTCTGACTTGTGTGGTATTTGATAAT
>NW_011888826.1:7981933-7985772 GCF_000151845.1 Pteropus vampyrus
AGCCTAAGGAAGAAAATCATTGACCATTTGTGGGAGTTTCGGATATCTAGAATTATTTTTTTTCTATTACATTCAAGTGTAAGGGAAATGGCGTTTGGGTAGGATTGAACTACAGATTCGTGTATAAACTACATTATGTGCAATGATAACAATTTGCATGAAAGTCCTGGAGACAAAGATATTGAACAGTAATAAACCACAGACAGAAGGTGAATCATCAATGTCATATTCTTTAAGCAGCAGATATCGGAATGCATAAATATAAGCATGATATGTAGCAATCCACTCTTGTCAGCATTGATCAGATATGTTTAAATAAAGGAATATGATAGTTTCCTATTTCTCATAGGGAAGTATTTTGTGAAATGTACAGTCAGACTTAAAAGAAATGCTAATTTGGAAATAGTCCAGAAAGAAAAATGCAGGAATTCAGATTATTTAGCCTTAGTGGTTGATTATTAGTATCACAAAAAACTGTCTCAGAACGTTGAAAGGAAAATGCCCTTCCCCACCCTGACCCCATGTCTTCATGAGTGGAATCACTATTGCACTCTGCAAGTTCTGACCCACCTGTTACTGAGTCGACACTGGTGGTCAGTAGAGAACAGGTATCATTATCTTCAGTTCTTCAGCTGGTTGCTGTTAAGACTTTCAGTCATATACTTAAACCTGTTTTCTTCTCCAAAACAAAAAGACTTAAAGACAATGATGGCTTACTAGAGAAACTTGGACACCTTACAAAAGTCCCTTGTTACTCCTTACGCACTTGGTTCCCATGCTTTCTTGGCAGTTCCCAAGGTCTGACAACTGCTAAACTCATGATTCTACCTGTTTTTTTGAGTGGGCCTAAGATGCAGTTGATGTTGACTTGGTACCATACTTCATCTGTTCCTTGTGCTGCCTGTGTCAGTCTCTTACTAATGGGAAAGATGAGGATGCTGAGGTTAGACTGATTTACATTATAGAGCACCTTTACCCTGCAAACCCCAGCTGCAGCTCGATCTGTTTAGCTGTCCATTGTGATGGTAAACTTGCAACATAAAAGTGCCTGTGCCACTGCTCCTGTGATCACCATCTGCCTTGTCACACCATTAATTCTCTCCTCAGTTATATTTTTGTGAGTGTGACACTCTTATGGAGACTCTCAAAGGCCACCTGGAAGAGTGTGTTTTATGATCTGGCCTTTTCCACCCATATGGCTGAGAAAGGAGCCATGTGACATTCCCAACACGGCCATTTCCTTGACATAAGAGAATAGTGATATCAGAAACCCGCACCTTATGGCAACACATGGTGGCTGAAACAGGTGCATAAAAGGTGTCATTACAGAAAATGAATTTGACATTAATTTAGGTGTATAAGTCATACTGCTTAACTGTCGACTCCTCGAATCATTATTTAAAATTACTACCAGGAACTTGAGAGTAGATGCATGTCTTGCTTTTCTTTCCATCGCAAAGCTAGGGCAGTGAGTGCTCCATAATTATTCTCTTCTACAAAATGGCAGGCATGCTCAATCCCATAAACACTTTATATGGACAGGATGTTTTATGAAGTATATGGGAGAAGGTTTTGGAAATTATTTCTACAAAGATTTGAAGAATAGACTAGATTGGGGCTACTTTTGTTTAAAAGGTTTGATGTAGCCTATATTAGCCAGTGTTCTCCAGAGAAACATTACAGATGATTGATTGATTGATTGATTGATTGATAGATAGACAGACACACACACACACGCACACACACATATAGCCTATTAAACGCATATGTGAGGAATTCATTATAGGAATTAGTTTACGTGATAATGAAGGCCAAGAAGTCCCACCATCTGCCATCTGCAAGCTAAAGAACCAGGAGGGCTGGTGGGATGATTGAGTCTGAGTGTGAAGGCCAAAGACCCAGGAGGGCTGATGTCCAGGGGCAGGAGAAGATGGATGTTGCAGCTCAATCAAACAGAGAGAGCAAATTTTCCCTTCCTTTGCCCTTTTGTTCTCCTCGGACCATCAATGCCACCAGCATTCCTGAGGGCTGTCTTCTTTACTCAGTCCACTGATTCGAGTGCTAATCCATTCCCAGAGACACCCTCACAGGCACACCTAGGAATAATGTTTTATCAGCTCTCTGGGCATCCCTTAGCATAGGCGAGCTGACACATAAAATTAACCGTCACACAGCCATTATCGGAGGAAGAAAAATAAACAATGCAACTTTCAGGAAACATTTATAGCCACATCATAGGTTCATGCCACTTGCAAGGCAGACATTTTTGATATTTGTTTATTTTTAAAATCGTAAATTTGAAATACTGTAATTTCATTTAAATATAAAGAATATTTTATATTTTAATTATGTCTTTGAGCCAGTTCCCTTCTCTTCTTATTCACACTTAAATTTTGACACTCTAAATTAGCATCTCTGGGAGACTGTAAATTGGTAAAACTTCTTTGGTTACATTTTTTTCAGGCACATTTTTTTATATGAGGCATCAGAACTGTAATCTGGCAGCTTCAGATCTGAAGGCATGAGGAAATTTAAAACAATTCCAAATTTTTAATATTGGACGATGCCTTCCCAGTCAGTTTGGCTTGAAATTTTAAGAATCTGAAAGTCAATGGATAGATGGATGGATGGATGGATGGATGGGTAGATAGATAGATAGATACTGTAATTCCTGGATTTATCATACATGACTACAGTGAAAATAGGAATCCTGGCACAGATTTCTCAGAATATTCCATGCCCCCAAAACTAATTTGAATTGAATTCTTACTTCAAAGGGAGCTCATTCTTTCTTTCCCTCCTTCCCACCTCTCTCCTTCCTTTCATCCTCCACTCCTCTCTCTGGCCTTCCTTCTGCCTTTCCTCTCTTATGGTTGTTTTCTGTGTACCTTCTATTAACATTGTGTAGAGAAAAGTGAGTTTGAAAGGTTAATAATATATTGCGTAATCGCACATATATTCTCCAAGTGCTAAAGTATTTTTGAACATTATTATTCCCATTTGAAATACTTGTAGCACTTAAAATTAACTCACTTCCACCAACATGACTATTTGTGTGGCTTTTTAGAGTCTCATCTATGGAATCACAAGGGGGAACAGTGATTAGATAGATGTGAACTAAATTTCAGAAGTCATTAAATTTCATTCATTCATTCATTCATTCACCCACCCATCTGTCCATTTATTCATGATTTTATTCAGGGGTATTAATTGAGGGCTAGCCATGTGTCCTGCACAGTGACAGACAATGGCTGGATAGGGCACACATAGTCCTTCCCTCATGGAGTGTGGTGTGTATGGTAGCAAAACATAATTCAGTCACAGTAAAGATCTGAAGCACAGGATTGAATCATGAGTAACCATTACAATTACATAATTGTTATATAACTATTACAGTGTCTGAGTTTTATTGATTAATGCTTGTAATAGGTTTTGGTTAATATTAACGTTACCTAACAAAAAGTTTGAAATAATATTTCTTTACAACTTTTCATGCCTTATTTATGACGATCTGTGAGATGAATTAAAAATCATCCTTGTCCTGTGTAGTCTTGTGACTGGAGAGAGTTAAGTAAACAGATAATGTTAATGTAAGGTGTTATAGTACAAAACTAAGTCTCAGAAACTCTGGAGACCTGAGCGGACAGCTAACCCAACCCGAGGGTAGGGAACTCGAGGAGGCTTCCAGAAGAGAATCATGACAGAACAAAGTCCAAAAGATGATGGCTCAGTGTCAGCTACTTTGGAAAAGATTAACTTATCGATATAATCATGAGTAAGTAATTTATGCACAGTATTACTGTGAACAAAGTGGAAGGTCAAACCCCATGGAGCACAAG
>NW_011888826.1:7987592-8016144 GCF_000151845.1 Pteropus vampyrus
CCCTGTGCGTGGTAGATGAGTGTAGCTTGAAACTTTACTAGTATGGTACTGCACATCAGCAGCACTGTGGCTTGCCTAGGCTTTTATGGGTTTCCAAAAGCCATTTTGAACTCAAAAAGAGTGCCAAACAGCCATCTTTCAAATAGTTTTTAAAACGAAGCTCTTTGGTGAACTGAAAATTGTCCAGTATATGGAATTCTCTCTTGATTTTATAGTTTCTCATATTCCAATTCCCTAGAAAATTGCTTTTGAAAAAGGTTAGAAGATATATCTTTGGAGCAGTCCATTTTTTTTTTTTTCTCGAATTGGGCGTGCAATTCTAATTATCTTTGACCATGTTCCTTTCTGCAGGTAATAGTCTAATCTAGTTTATGTGTGTAGCATAGCAAAGTTTATAGGGCCAGGAAAATAAGCTTTGTGACATTTGTCTTTAATACTCAAATACGTAGATTTTATTATCACATTTCTGAAGATTTTAGCACTTATCAAGCTATCTGGATCCACCTTAAGATATGTTTTTCCTATCACAGCCATATATTGTCAGTTATACTCAATTGTAAATTATCTCAGGTCAGTAACTCTGACTTGTGTGGTATTTGATAATGCTCATTAATGCTACTGACACTGCCTTTGAATTGAAAACTTCAGCATGTGCATAACACATAATTACGCATTCTCATCAGAATCACAATTTCATGAGTCGTAAATATAAAACTTGGTCAGAAGAAGTCTATCTATAGTCTAAAAATTTTCACGTACTTTAGGTTAAGTAAAATAAAAGCAATACTTCATGCTGAAGTAAGAATGATGCAAAACATTTTAATTAATTCATTTTATTTTTGCTCATGTGGCAGTCTTTTGCCTTTTTTCCATTGTTTGGTGTCCCAAATATCACATTTTTATTTTGAGAAACATACTGCAATATGGGTATTGCAATTTCGAGGGGTGGCTACATTAAAGTTTAGGGCGACTTGTGAAATAATTTATTTTTACGGTTCTTTAGAAAATTTGTGAAAAGGTTAAAATTGGTATTAAAAACAACTAATATTTTTGGATGTCATTCATAAGAATATACATATTCCTCCTATTTTCTTAGCATCAAACATGAAACACATTCAGTATTTTCTCTCTGAAAATTTTTTCACCGAAATTATAAATCTAAGTGATCTGTTTCTGCCAGGGTTGGTTTGCAGAATCGATAAGATTTACTGTGACCCGAACTTTCAACAGAATACTTGATGACAACAAGAAAGGGCCACAAATATTTGTTCGTTCGTTTGTTTTTTATCGCAATAAACTCTTTGCCTTGTGTGGTCTTACTATTGTCTTCAAGCCCCAAATTTGTGGCAGACCCAGAAACTGGGGATTTTAGAGGGAGAGCTTTCCATGGGACTGGCTCGGGGAGAGAAGTTTGTGATGAAGTATCAGGGCGTGCCTCAGAGCTGAGGTGCATAACCATACCCCAACTTGCACTGGCAGTATTAGAGGTTTGTAGAGTATTATAAGCTAAGACTTTCCATTATCCGTTTTTTAATGTTACATATTCCATGTAGTAAAGAGTTGCCAAGAATTATGTTTCAGTTTTTTCAGGAATCTAGATAGATAGCACTGGAAAGGTCTTAGGATCTTGTTCCCATTTTTTTTTTTTTAATTATGTTTTAGAGATTACCACAATTCCCTTCTTCTGAGAAGAGAGAAAATTGATTATGTCCGCTCTCCAGTTTCTTCAAAGGGCGTGCTAGGATGCAGAAATCCTGTGGTTCTTCAGCTTTATTCTCCACAACACTTAGGGAAGGTCCGCAAGGATCTGTGGTGAGCCCGAGGCAACTTGCCTCCCCGCTGTGGTAGCGTCAGGGTTGCTGGGTGGAAGTGTCGCTCGACTTGCTGTGGTAGCGTCAGGGTTGCTGGGTGGAAGTGTCGCTCGACTTGCATGGCTCAGCCGAGCAATTCATAAAAAGATGTGGCTAATAACAGAGGCAGTAAATGGTGGTTAAACTACAGGGAGTCGGAACTGGTCCACGTGTTCTCTAACCGGCGCTTATGGAAGTTCAGCTCCAATCTTCCCACAGAGACTGGGAGACAGGGGCCCTATCTGTCAGGTGTTGGCTGGAACGAACAGTAGACTCTCTGCCAACCTTGTGTTTTTCTCAGGCAAGAACTTTAAGGGGGACTGAGGTCTTCCTAGGATGTCGCCTCGAGCTGTTCGAAACCACGTTAGTGTTTGTTCAAGTCTTTATGGGCCAAGGTTGAGGCTCAGTCAAGAAGCTGGTCTGAGGAGCCTAACTAGAGTTTTCAGAGACTCATGGGTCCCCCACATTAATCGTTGGTGAAGGCGGGTGCTGACTGTGATGGGCTCCTGCGAGTCAGTGGTGATCATGAATCTGGAATAATGTACTATGTTAAAATTCAGCGGGGCCTAAGACTTCCTCTGAGTTTTCTCTGCCGTTTTCCCCAAGTTGTCAGCCCATTACTTCCATTGTCACAAACTTGACTTCAGTTTTATTTTTTTCTTAAATCATGGAAATCCTGCCTTTTCTTTTTAAAGACTAGTTTGGGTGAAGTAAATCTAAGTTCTGTGAAACACCGTCCAATATTATTTATGTTAAAGGAATGGGAGGATCTTTTATAATTTAAAGTATGATTTAGTATAATTTAGTGAATCTCATTACTCTTTTTGTAATATACATTTTTTCTAATATTATTCTATTATCAGAAAAATATTTCTATTAATGTAAGCCATTTAATTATTTTAATGCCGAAATGGAGAAATATACTGAACGATATTCACTCCTCTGAATTTAAAGCTTACCATTCATTTTGTTCTTGAAATGTCACATGACTTTTTAAATGCTGAATAAAGATAAACTATTTGAAGCTATAACTTTACCATGTAGAAACTCAGGGTTTTTGTTGTTGTTATTATAGTTGATGTAGTTGGGTTGGAAATGTAAGGAAAAAAAATTCAGATTTGAGAGCAATATGTTAGTAGTTTAAGACCTTTATGTCAGTTCTTATTTTTATTTTTTAAATTAGTAATTGAGGAGAAGTACTTTAGAGTGTTGACAAGGGTCTGCATTGCTAGGTGACATCTCTGGACTTAAGAAGAGAAAGCTAGAAATAGAGCAATTATTGTACTTCTAATGACCTCAAGCTCTGGTCTAATGACCTGTTATAAAAGTGAGAGATGATGTGCTATAAAGTATGCGTGTGCTTCATATTAATTTTGAATTTTCCCACATATTCAGTTTTGTCTATTAAAATTACTTTTTTTGGCATTAGGTTGGCAAATATCCCAATTTGTTAGTTCATCTTTTTCTTTCAGGCAATATTCAATAGGGTACTCAAGATGGTTAAAATTAAAAGGCTAGAATTCATAATTACTAGCAGTCATGCTTAAATTAATGAGAATGGCAATTCTTATTAATAGCTTTTTTTCAGTAGAAGTACTTTCAATTTGTTTAAGTCAATCATCACAATAAAATAATTATTTTGACTGTTTTCAGAATTCAGCTATTATTTCTATGCTTTATTTTCAATGGCGAAGAAAATGCAGTTTTATTATTTTTCCAAATTTCATTTTTCCTAGTACTCCATACTTTTATCACAGGAGATTCTATTCCTTTGATCTTTGACTTGTATAGTTTTTTTTAAATTTGCATAATTTAATTAATTGTTGATAATAGTTAAATTTTATTCATCATTGAATTTTAATTTTAATAACGATGCATAGGATGCTCTTTTCAGAAAATGTCTCCAAACTAACTACTTTTGAAAGTTAAGGGTAGTTATTGAATACGTTTGTTATTAAAGAACAAATGTATGTCAGCTAAATTTCTAATGAAACTGTCAAAAGGGTTACTGGACAGAAAATTACATAAGCAAAATACTGTTTTCTTAGGGTATTTTCTGAATCTGTGTAATAACTAGATTGTAACTGAACAGAAAGAAGTTTGTGTTTTATAATATCTAGTTTCTCCAAAACTAAACTCGGACATAGGCAGATTTATGAGGAATGTGTAGGTATAAGTGAATAAGATTTATTGATGACTTCTTGTGTCAGTCACTCACACTCTGACCCCTTTGAGCTGCCCAGTGTTGCAAACTCTTACGTGGGCTGTGGGTAGCAAGTGAACTCTCATCGGAAAGGAAGATGAATCATCATCCTTTAACATAGCTTGTGTGGTATTAAAATTTATCATCTTCTCTGAAACCATCTAATATAAAGACATCTTTAAAGTTAAGATGAAATTTATTTATATAAAACTCTTTTTCCATTGTTTCAAAAAAAGAATTAAGATAAGTTAACATGGATTTAGGATATGTCCTTGAATAAAGTTCACTTTATTTACTTTTAAAATCTTCCTTTAGTTAACTATAGACTTCTTCTTCTGGCAGATGAAGTATCTCGTATTGACTTTACTCTTTTGACATGAGCAGATATAATGCTGGGCAAAATAGATAGACAATAGTTTTAAAGTATTGGGCAACATGCAGTGGAAGACTATGACCTTGAGAGAAGAGAGACATTAATGGGTACTTCCTGAATGCGAAGGGGGGTCTGTAGCCTCCCAGAGAGCAATGGTATTGCTGATGTGAGGAGGCAGGTGTTGGAGGTCAGGACTGAAATTTGTGGAGCAGGTCACCGAGAGAGGGAGTCGCACAGTGGGGAATAAGGATAGTGCAGTTATGTCTCAAGCCATTGGCTACGGGCTGGGCTGCACATGTTCAGAGCAGGCTCTGTGAAGCCCAGAATAGAAAGGCTGCTGCAGGACTAAGAGATGGACACAGAGATGGAGGTCATGCAGTCTTGAGAGCCCTTGGATTTCTGGAGAAGAGGATCAAAAAGGCCTCAGCAGTCAGTTCCGTAAAAAACCACGCTCAGGAGTAAGAGTCATTGCACCCTAGAGTAAGGTCACATGCTAGAACCAAGGAATAAGAAAATAGATCTATTATTTTGCATAAAACCATGCCTGGCAAGATACGGAGATCCTGCCATTTGTCACTGCTTGCTGGAATAAATTCCAGTGCCTTTTAAAGGAAGACAACATAATTCAGACCCCGCCTGTCTCCACTCCATGATGTCCAGAATAAAGTAGAAAAACTATTAGATATTCAGAGAATCGACATGTCAAACAAAAATACGATCGATAATTATAGGAAATGTAGTCAACAGAAACAGACTTCAAGATGATCAAGACATTGGAATGAACAGAGAAGAGTTTTTCAAAACTTTATTATAAATATATTCCTGGATTTAAAGGAAACTGTATAAATGAAGCACGGATAGATAAGGGAACTCAGCAAAAGAACTGAAAATAAAAAAAGAACCAAACAGAAATTAAAAGTACTGTGTTGGAAATAAAAAAATTCCTGTAATGGGCTTACCAGCAGATTGGACACCGAAAAGAAGAGAGCCAGTGAACTGAAAGATAAATCTATAAAAAAATGTAAAACCTTAAGAAAAGAAAGAAAAAAAACATTATTTTAAATGAACAGAATCTCAGTGATCTGTGGAGCAATAGGAAATTAATAGAAAAGAGAATAGAAAAGATATAATATTTGAAGAAATAATGGCTCGAAATTTTATAACGTCATGAAGAAAAATCAACTCATAAATTCAAGAAACCAATAGACCCAAAGTAGGAGACATATAAAGAAAACCGCACACCATAATCAAACTGCTGATTACCTATGATAAAGTTTTCAAAGTAGTCAGAAGAGAAGGACTCATTATATGCAGGGAAATGGTAATATGAATTAATGGATAACATTTCATCAGTAACAGTGGGGACCAGAACGGCAATAGATGTCATCTTTAAATTTTCGGAAAGAAAAGAAGGTCACGTGGTAATTTAGCATGCTATACCAAATTGAATTTCCTTCAAAAGTTGTGATAAAATAAAGACAATTTTCAGATAAAATCTAAAGAACTCTGTTGCCAGCACAATTGTACCTCAAGAAATGCCTAAGGAAGCTCATCAAGCTTGAGAGAAATAATAACAGAGAGAAAATCAGATCTATACCAAAGAATAGCATCAGAGATTATAAGATTTAGATAAATATTTTTTCTTTATTTCTTCAAAAGATGACCGAATTAAAATAATAGCATTGTATTATGGACGTTTTATCACACGTAGGTGTAAAATATATGAAAAAAAGGATGGCATGAATCAATTTTGTGGTAAGGTTCTTACATTTGACACAAAATACAATATAAGTACAGTATTAATTTCTAAGTAGACTGTGATAAGTCAAGGATGCACATTGTAATCCCTACAGAAAACTTTAGATAGTTCAAAGAAGTACAGCTTTGAAGTCAGCAGAAAAAATAAAATTAAAAGCTGTAATTATAAATACCCTAAAGAAAGTAAGAGAAGAGGAACAATGATATAAAAATCATAACTGACAAATTAACAAATATACTTTGATGCTATAGAAAATCCCAAACAAATCAATAATTGCATCAAACATAAATTGGTTAAATACTCCAATTAAAAAATGTTTATTATCAGACTGGATAAAAAAATCAGGACCCTGTGTATGCTATTAAAATTCAAAGATGGGGATACATACACTATGCCAACAAGTATCAAAAAGCTATAGTGCTTTATGAAGATTAGACAGAATGAAAATGTGAACAGGAGTATTTCCAGTTACCAAGGGGAAATAATTTTTATAAAGATAAAAGAGTCAATTAAAAAATCCCAGTGTGTATTCAATAGAGTTTCAAAATATATTAAGCAAACCTGACAGACGTAAAGGAGAAAAATAAATTCACAATCAAGAATTTTAAAAGCTCTCAGTAATCAATAGGAAAATCATACAAAAAGAAAATCAGTAAGGATGTAAAAGATTTAAACTACACTTTAAACCCAATAGACATGACTGATATTTATAAAACAGTACATTCAAAAACTGCAGAATATAAAATCACCATAAGCTCAATCAAAAATCTTAAAATCTTTTATTTATGAACAGACTGACAAACTGATTCTAAAATGTATATGAAATGTAAGGAACCCAGAAGAGCCAAAGATATCTTGGTAGAGAAGAACAGAATTGGAGGACGTATACTCTATGATTTCAAGATTTACTATAAACCTGCAAGAAGACGATATGGCTTGGCATAAAGATAGGCACATAGATTTAAGGAGTATAAAGAGTGCAGCAATAGACCCACATGCCGTCTGTCTATTAATTTTTGACAAAGGCATCAAGGCAGTTCAAGGGAGTAAAGAAAATCTTTTCAACAGATGGTGCTGGAACACTGGATAGGCATATGGGAAAAATATGAATTTTGACCCCTATTTCATTTCATTCACAAAAATTAATTTAAGATGGATCATTGACCAAAAGAAGCTGGACTCATAACTTTTTAGAAGAAAACATGGCAGAATAGCATTGTGACCTTGGAACAGGCAAAGAGTACACAAAAGCATTAACCTTAAATAAAAAAAAAAAAACGATAAATTGTTCTTCATTGAATGAAAACCTTCTGTTCATCAACAGACAAACTTTGCAAATGAAAAGACAATACACACACTGAAGAAAATATTTGCTTTACACCTTCCTGACAAGTGAGTTGAGTTTAGAATATTTAAAGAACTAATACAAACTAATAATTAAAAGACAAATAGCCTAATTAAAAAATGAACAAAGGACTTGAAGACACACATACAAGAATGTATAAAAATGATAGTAAGGATATGAAAAATATTTTCACCATTATTGTTCATCAGGAAAACGCAAGTTGAAATCACAACAAAAGATTTTTTCTTACCCTTCAGAATAGCTAACGTTGAAAGACTAACAACCAGAGATAGTGGGGAGGATTTAGAGCAACTAGAACACTCATACCTTGTTGGCAGAATGTAAAATGATAAAAATACTTAGAAAAACTTTTTTGGCAATTTCTCAGAAATTTAAACATATCCTTACTCTGCCACCCAGAATTCTACCCCTAGATATTCACATGGGAAAAATGAATATATTTGTCAAAACAAAAACTTATACATAATTTTGATAGTAGCTTTATTCATAATAACTCCAAACTGAAAATAACCCAAATGTCCATCAATGGATGAATGAATAAACAAATTGTGAAACTACTCACCAAAAGGTAGAAATGAACTCCTGATATATGCAATAACACGAATGAGTTTCAAATATTATATTGCGAGAAAGAAGCCAACATAATCTAGAAGAAAACATGGAGGTTCTTGCTGTATAATATATTTATTTGAAGTTCAAGACCTTTAACTGTAATAGAAACCAGAATGGTGGTTCTTTGTGGGTGAGGGAGGAGGAAGAGGAGTTAATTGGAAGATGGCGAGTGGGAATTTTCTGGAATGGCGGAAGTGTTCTGTATCTCCATTGGGTCGTTGGCTAAAGGAGTGTATACATTTGTTGAAACTCATTGAATTATATTAAGATCTTTGCATTTCAGTGTGTGCAAATGTTTCTTCAATCAAAAATATTTTTAAGTATTCAGTTGTAAATTCCCTGTCAATACTATAGGTCTGAAATTGTTGGTGTTTCACAATTAATAAAAAATTATTTTTCTATGTTGCAGTTATGTGCTAATTAGCTTTCCTAGTGCCTCGTTTTGACGACGGCAGACATGCTGTTAGTAGTCTTGAGTCAGTTCTGCATTTTGTTCTTTCGTTAGAAGGCATGTTAGTGCACAGACCATTTCTTCCATCTTGTTAACTATTATGTCCATTCTCTGTAATGGCCAATTGATTGCTAATCCATTTGTCATGGACTCCTGAAAAACAGGTGATTAGACTGTTTTTTCTAGAAGGTGTGAGTTTTCTTTTGATCTGAGGATCTTGCTCTGAGGATTTCTGTCTGTAGGGAACACACGCACGTAACCCCTGTTAGGGTTTCAGATACTTTGTTTATTAGGCAAATGGTTTAACAGAATAGTCTTAGGCACAGTCCTGCTTAAGGAAGGTGCTGGGGTGCCTGAATGGCTCTGCAGATTGCAAGAATGGATGGAGCACAGATAAGAGCTACTGAAACCACCAAAGAGAAGCCTCGCTTGCTAAATCCTTCCTAAAACCAGTAATCTGTAATGCTTTTGCTCACTGAATTTTCAAATAAACTGACAATATTTATGCTTAACACTTACAAGCTTGGAGCTTGGTTATAGGTTGGAGAGTAGTTACTTTCAAGCGATGGCTTAAAATAGTCTATATTTTAGGTGATACACGGACACTTTATTTGAAAACTTTTGCATTTTACGTACTTTAGGAATAAATATAACAACGAGCCCGTGAAACTCTGATTCCTTTGGGGATACATTTACTTTTAATGATATGTCAATTTAATGAGAAATCATACAACAGGCAGCACAAAAGTGGCAACAATTATGAAGATGATGTGAAAATTAAAATTTGAAAATACTGTTGTTATACATGGACAAACTGAAATGCCCACATGTCTATCCACTATGGACCTCTTCCACTATTCCTTTCTTAGATTTTGAGACCACGCAGCCCAGAATGCCACCTGCCTCCTCTCCTGGGTGTGTTCCACGTAGGACAGGGTATAAGAAGAATGTCTCTGCTGGGTTGGTGTGGGCCAACATGGCATTGGTGCCTGCTGGCTCAGAAGATTGTGTCTGTGGAATTCTGGGAAGTTGTCTTTTTTGGTCATTATAACCCCTCTGACTAGGACTTAGGAGTGGAGAGTTGTGGTCGTTCGGTCTTTTTCTACTTTCTTTGGTGCTGCCTTTTTTTTTTTTTTTTTTTTTTGCTGATTAAATGGGTAGACTGTGTGGTGCTTAGTTTCAGGGTGTAAAGCTCATTCAAGAGTCAGTGACGGTGAAGTATAGTGGGTAGAACTTCAACAGGAAGAAAGGGGTAAAACGGGAATGTGGTATCAAGATGCAAAAAATAAACACTGAAAGGAGGAAATCTCACACATGTAATTCTCTAAATATAAAGCCAGTGACAATTCATAGAGGTGCAGATGGCCTCAGCCATGTCAGTGGTGTAGATATGCATCTGAGAGCAAGCTGGTGGGGAAAACTGACCTTTTTGTTTTCTGACTTTTTAGTGAAGAGCATTATTTTAAAATATTGGTCCAGGAATGCACTAGAATGACTATAATTTCAAGTGCATTACTATTTCTGGAAAATAAAGTGGCACCATCCCAGGACCCATCAATACTCATCATAAAACCTCTCCTTTAATCTTTCCCCTGATATATCCCAGGCTTCGCAGGTGCTAAGTCCCCCCAAATATAGATATCCATTGGAGAAGAAACAAATTACTGTAAAATCAAGAATGTGTGCCTTCTGCACCATTGATCTGATGTTGCCAGCTATAAAATCTTGGCAAAATAATTCTCCTGCAGAGTTCTGTGTTTTATGATGGAGAAAAGTCGAGAGAATACACAATATAACTGCTCACCTAACAAAGACTGCATCTGCTTTTTTTTGGGAAATTCTGGCTTTGGCGTGTCTCATTATCAGGAGCTGTGATGTTCTTTTAAGGTGTCTCTGGAATGAGAATTACAGTTAAAGAGAACAGACCTAAAGCCAGCCAAGGCTGGGGCAGGTTATCAGAGATGCCTTGAGTGCTGTCCTGAGCTTTGTCGCCGGCTCCTGGCGCCAGGATTTCGGGTTCGCCTCTCAGAGCTCTACATGTGGGCACAACGGTTACCGGTCCCACTGCCCATTCTTGATGCTGCTTCCTGAATATTGGATGAGACTTGACACCCAGGACCTTCAGATTCCGTTCCTGTCCAGTTTTTTTCCCTTTGGAGATAGACTAGGGTAACACGATACCTGTGGAAATATCCAGACCATGAAGCACTTGTAGTTTTTCTTTAGGATTTTCCATGATTTATCGACTCAATTTTCTATATTTGTGTATTGGAAAAAAAAAAAAGGTAAGGCTAAATTAGATGCAACTTTTCTCCTAGAAAATCGAATCTGTGTATTATGCATGGGGGCATATTTATTTATCATTTACTGGACTTATGGTAGCTTGCATATTTTTTAAGTGCAAGATAAGAAACTTATTAATATCTGCATCCCAAATGTCTAGCCAAGTGCTTGGTGTTTTGTACATACTCAATAAATGTTTGCTATATCACAATTGAATATAAAATAGAGCAAAGATAGTTTGTAGGAAAGAAGCAATCAGACCAGACATCTGTGTGCATTGGAGTGTTATCACTGGGACCTTAATTTGACTCTGAGCTTCCTAAATTTATCATGCTATTCCCTTTGTAAAAAGTTGTTCAGGATTTAATTTCTGACAAAACCGCCCATAAAAACCTCACTTTGAAAGTAAAAGAATATAAAATTTATTTTAGCAGGCTTCATATAAAAAGGTGATGAAATACAGTGGGCAGAATCCTTGACTGTTTTTTTTTTTTTATATATAAAGGAAAATGCAGAAATATTTTTAAATGAACTGTTCTTCTATCCCTACTCTTAGAGGTAGAAGACACAAAACTACATCATCATTTGAATAATGGGATTCTCTGTGGATCAGAGATAATGCTGTCTCAGAACCCTCTGTTTATTTTCCAATTAATATAACTTGTATATTTTAAATGAATGAATTCCTAGTAAACCATCACCTTCAAATATTAGTATTCTTAGCAAATTCCCAGTACCGATCAGTTTGTGATTCTGACAAGTACCTGTAGCTCAGCTAGTCATGTCAAGAAACAGCTAGTCAAGAAACAATCTGACATTAAGAAGCAAAGTTGGCGTCTGGTGAGGGTGGGTGGGGAGCCTGACTTGTGTTCTTACCTGGACAGGGACCAGTCCATTTCAGTACAAGATTGCGATGCAAAGGAGCTTTCATGGAGGAACTTATGGAAACAGGTCAACGGCATTTATCTGCACTTAGGACATAGATACTAGAAGTGTTTTCCACTATTGTTTGATTTCCTTTTAGAAAACTTATTGTGGAATATTTCTAAATTCCTTGCAGATCTCTTTTCAGAAAGCATCTCTATTGTTTTTTGCTTGAAAGTGATTATCTTTTTTTTTTTTCCAATTAAAGTTGACATACAGGATTATATTAGTTTCAGGTGTACAGCATAACAATTCAACATTTATATACCTTAGATTTGATGCCATGATAATTCTTGTAACCATCTGCCACCATGTAGAGTTATTAAGATATTAATGACTAAAACTTCTTAGGTGAAAAAATGAAAGGGCAGTCTCAGTGTATTTCAAGTGGGACACTGAAATTTTTGGGTTTTTCCCTCACGGCCAGTCTATTAAGAATCTTCTGGTGGGTCTCCGTAGCCCAAAGAACAAGTATGCATCCTTAGCATAGCCCTTCCACAATGGGATTCTGAGCTCGCTATCTCTTTCTCCCTCCTCCCACCTCCCCACCCCCACCATCTCCCTGCCCACCTCCTGCTGCGAACCCCTCACACTGTGCTCTTGCTGGTTGAGCTCCTAGCGCATTGGTTTGCTCAGCTTTGGAGGGTCTTGTGCTTTCTAGTCTCCACGTGTTTTTTTACATAATGACTTCCTTCTCATCTTTCCATCCTCACCTATCAATAACCTATCAAGACTTCCAGTCTCAGTTTACGTATTTCTCCTGAATGAAATCTCTAATCCTCCTAGTAAAATAAATCTGTCCACTAGCTTTCTGCTTCCATAGTGCCATTGGTAGTATCTTATCTTGCCTCGAGGTATATATTCCTATCCTCACTAGATTATAAGCTCCAAGAGAACAACATCGTAGTCAGCTTTTATTATACATAGTCCAGTTCCTTGCCCAGCGTATACACTCAGAATATTTACTGATGTGAATTTATTCGAAGAGCTTTTACAGAAAGTATCTTTCCTTCATATACAGCATTTGTAATTGAACTACACAAAATATATTATAATAAAAAATGTATAAACATTACTTCATGTACTTACCGTGATCAGTTGGAGTTCATTAACAGATATGTCCTTTCTATTCTGAAATTCTCCTATAGAAATTGAGTCAAAATAATCTATTAATTGCATAGTTTAGATTCTAGAGAGGATACGAAGCTTCTGCCCTTCCTAAAACACACAGCACTTACCTCTGAGGTCCTTTTTTACTTCTGGGTCATGTTCCAATATTTGTGTCATTTGTTGAGGGTAAACTTTTAAATGGATCTTTGGATCACTTCTCTCTTTTGGAAATCCACGGGACCTCTGTCCCCTGTCAGACTTAGGAGGCCTAGCAAGACCAGGGTTGGTTTAAAGGGAAAGAAGGCATAAATTAAATAGAGTGGTTCTTTCCTTGAATTTGTTTTTGTTGTGCCTTCTCTCAGTATCAGTGTGGTAGATCCTTGTAGGCCAATTTGGAACGTGGCTATAGAGGAATCACCTGGGGCATGGGAGTTATAGTAGATCCATGGCTCCTATGGGCTGTGTAAATGTAAGGATAAGATTAGTCTCTGGCTCTTATTATAAGGTTTAAGCTCTAGTGTACAGCAAAAGAAAGCATTACTGAAGCTGATAGTTGTGTCAAGCCATCATCCTAATGATTGTATACTCAATGTGACTCCATGGCAATAATATATGCTTTCATATCAGGCTGACTTGGGTTTGGAAAAGTACCTTGCATACTGTAGGCATTCAATTAATCGTTGTTGAATAAATGAAAATATAGTTGTTATAATATTATCTTTTCCTTCACCTGCCCTCTTTAGGATATCATTCGAAATGTTTTTACTTTTCTAGTTTTCTCTACCCCCACGCACACCAGCCTTCCTACCCTGGGCAATTCTGGGGTTTACAGAAAGAGTTTCATACTTTTATTCTAGCCTATAAGACTTTCCCTTGCAGCGTGTCTCCTCAATTTCAAGGTTCTTCATTAAGCCTTTTTATTACAAAGTCCCAGCCAGCTTACCTTTACTCTTTTATACAGAGAAAAGTTCATTGCTTTCCACTGTTTTCTGTCCTTTTCAGCATCAATATCAGTGTCCTTCAGCCAAAAACCACTAGGACTATGCCTGTAGTTCAGCAAGTTAAGTTTATTGCTTGTTACAATAAGGCAGAACACGTACCATAAGAAACCGTGGGGGACTAGCAAGAGGGTATTAGAAAGGTCTTAAGAATTTGGGCTTATGTTCAGTGATTTGGAGGATGGCTTCAGGGAGTGGATCGGATGCTGCAAGGAAGTGGGTGTAATTCTATGATTAGGCATCTTAATAAATCTTATCTACAGGGAGGGCAGGCTGGGATGAAGCTACAGCTGTAACTGGTAAAGGAGCAGCAGTCACGTTCACGGGATGATGGAAACCTCTGGTGTTTTGTGGTTTGGACAATGTTCATGTTTTTGTTTGAGTCTGGACGTGATTACAGAGCGGCCTTGTTTTTGTTTTGGTCATCAAGGCCAGTGGCCTCGTCTGATGTCGATGTGCGATGAGATTGTTATGTCTGACGGGAGAAGGCCACGTGGCCTGACTCTGAGCGACAGGCCAGCTACCAGATGAGGGGGCTGCTGTCATCTTTCTATTCTGCCATCTCTACCCTCTTTTCTTTCACTCATTCATTGAAATTGATTTAATTATTTTCTCCTATGAAGAACATGGATGGTGCTCTACCTGATTTTTCTATGTTCTCAAATGTCTTCCTTTCACTCTGACAGATAAATGCATGATGCTAGGATTTTGAGTTTCATTCTCTCCTCTCAGTAGACAGTAGATGGCATTCCACTGACTGCTAGATTTTATAGTTGAAACTGAATATACTTCTGAGGGTCACATTTTACTCAAAACATACTCAGAGAGTTATTTAAGGAAACATTTTTCTTGTTTTCCTTTTAATTAAATTTAGCTCTTTGTAAAAACAGAATAGAGCAGTAGAAGGTTAACCCAGAGGGCTAGCTAGTATGCTTAGGCCAAGAGAATGGAAGTGGGTTTAATTGTGAAACATAAGGTATTTGAAAAAAATGTTTATAGTCACCTGAAACGTAATTGTGTTATTTTAATTCAAAATAGACAAGAAGAGCCCTTTTGAAACAGATGTATAAACAAAATTAAATTAAAGTATAAGCAACAGATGACATATTAATCTTACTGATTTGTCACTTATCTCAGTCTGCGGAACATAATTAGATAAAATTAGGTATGGATTACAGTGAGATTATCCATTCAAATGGAAAAGCAAATTCAGACTTCGGTAAAAAGTTTAATTTTTAATTATAACAAATAAAAATTGTCAATTTTAATCTATTTTGCCACCTTTAAAATATGTAGTTCTACTAATTAAAAATAAATCAGTCATGAAATAATATTAGAGGTGGGATAAACAAAAGGAGAAGAGCTGAAAATTACCCTATTCAGTTAAATAATTTTTTTATTATAATTTTTAGAAATAATCTTAAATTTCAGTGTTTGACATCAAATGGGAAAAATGGCAAAACACATTTTTTTATATAAATAACTTAAAAGGTTTAGAGACATCACAGCCAACTAGCAAGGGACATTTTTGGTGGAGCAGAGAGAGCGTGATAAGGTCAGGAACTACTCTGCATGGTTTTGGTCCATGGAATCATTTAACATGTTCTTTCAATCTGTATTTTCTGATCAGCCAGGTTTTGAAACTTCTTTAATATAGGAATCATTATGAAGTATAAATTATAATGGAAAAGAAAAGATTAAATATAGGAAAATAAAATGTATTTTATAATAGCAGTAAACTTAGCAGAAATTATGTAGGCCTACAAACAGAAGACTACCAAACCTTATAAAGAATATTTGAGTAGATGAAGAAATTGAACATTGCTCTATTTTGAAAGTATTAAATGTATAAATGTATTCCCTGCAATCTAATTCATACGTTTAATGAAATCGAATCCAAATCTAAAGAGGAAATTCTGTAAATATAAAGAAATTATTGTAAAGTTTACTTGAAGTAAACAGTAAAAAAAATAAATAATGTTGTTTAAGGGGGATATCTATATAGCTAGTACAGATATATTAAAAAGCAAATTAATTTAAAACAGGGTTTTCTGGTTTGGGTGCAAAAATAGACCTCTAAAAGAGAATAGGTTTCTTAGAATTTTTTTAAAAAATATTTTCAAACTTAATAAGTATTGAAGGAAGAATTACAAAACAATGAAGATAAAGAAAGATTATTTAATAAGTGGTATTGCGATATCTGATTAGAAATTCATGGAAAAATAAACATAAAACTTTACCTTAAGCTGTCAGTTTCTGAAGGATAATTCTATATTTTTTAAGTTTGGGAAATCATGAAAGAAGAGATCTATGATTACGTGAAGAGTGAAAATTGTGTGGCAAAAGTTAAGGCAAGGAAGAGGTTAAAGAAATATGTGCAGCCAAAGCAATTCTGAGAATAAAAAACAAGGCTGGAGGTATCACTCTGCCTGACTTCAGATTATACTATAAAGTGACAATAATCAAAACAGATTGATATTGGCAGAAAACAGACACATAGACCAGTGGCACAGAATCGAGAGTCCAGAAGTAAACCCCTGTTTATATGGGCAAATAATTTTTGACAAAGGAGCCAAAAACATACAATGGAGACAGGAAAGCCTTTTCAATAAATAATGCTGGGAAAACTAGAAAGCCACCTGCAAAAGAATGAAACTAGACTATCGTCTGTCTACGTACACCAGAATTAACTCAAAATAGATCAAGGAGCTGAATATAAGACCTGAAACAATAAATTACATAGGAAAAAACATAGGTACTAAACTCATAGACATTGGACTTAGAGAGGATTTTTGAATTTGACCTCAAAGGCAAGGGAAGTAAAAGCAAAAATAAATGAATGGGACGATATCAAACTAAAAAGCTTCTGCACAACAAAAGAAACCCTCAAAAAGGCAAAGAAGCAACCGTCAGAATGGGAGAATATATTTACAAACAATGCCTCTAATAAGGGCCTAATATTTCAAAATATACAAAGAATTCATACAACTCAATTACAACAAAAATACAAACGATCCAATTAAAAAATGGGTAGAGGACCTGAACAGATACTTCTCTCAAGAAGACATACAAATAGCCAACAGACATATGAAGAGATGCTCAACTTCACTAGCTATTAGGGAAATGAAAATCAAAACCACAATGAGATACCACTTCACACCTGTTAGAATGGCTGTCATCAACAAGACAAATAATAAGTGTTTGAGAGGATGTGGGAAAAAAGGAACCCTCATACACTGCTGGTGGGACTGCAAATTAGTAAAACCACTATGGAAAACGGTATGGAGGTTCCTCAAAAAACTAAGAATTGAATTAATCGTATGATCCAGCAGTCCCTCTTCTGGGTATTTACCCAAAAAACCTGAAAACATTTATCTGCAAAAATGTATGCACCCCGATGTTCATAGCAGTATTATTCTTGGTAGCCAGGACATGGAAGCAACTGAAGTGTCCTTTGATAGATGATTGGATAAAGATGTGGTACATATATACAATAGAATATTACTCAGCTATAAGAAAAGATGAAATATTGCCATTTTTGACAACATGAATGGATCTTGAGATAATCATGCTAAGCGAAGTTGGAAACCATATAATATCACTCATATGTGGGATATAAACCTAAAAGCAACAAATGAACAGGACAAAGAGAGACTCATGGACACTCATGGACACGGACAGTGGATTAGTAGTGGATTAGTAGTTTCCAGAGGGAAAAGGTGAGAGGGGAGCTAGATAGGGGTGAAATGGGTCAAATATTTGGTGATAGAAGGAAATCTAACTATCGGTGGTGAACACAGAATGCAGTATATATATTTTACATAGTGTTGAATTGTATACTTGAAACTTACCAGATTTTGTTGATCAATGTCACCCCCCAATAATTTTTAATAAAAAAATATTTGCAACAATATAATGAAGATATTTTTATAATGAATTCATTAAATTAATAAGAGAATTATTAAAACCCAATCCAATAATTTATTGCCAAAGCTATTCATTGCTGCATTCCTAAAAAATGGAAATGAGACAACTATCCAACAGTAAGGGGGATATGCATATAAATTGCAGAATATCTTCTTGAGAGAAAAATAGGCAGCCTTTTAAAATAATGGTAAAGATAATTAGATAGCCACAAAGAAAAATGCTTGATGCGCATAGATAACTGAAAATGTAAGGCACGAATTGTATGCACTCTTACTATAATGAGGTAAACAAAATTGTCTAAAAACAAAAGAAAGGAATACACACACATTATAAGAATTGTGTAGACAACAGGCTGTTTTATTTTTATTCTATTTGAAAAACTTTTTTGTCATCATTTTACAGTTTCTAAAATTAAGAACAAGCTTAGAAAGTTTAAAACTAAAAATTTTAAAAAGCTCATGTACTCTAAATAAGAAATAAAGAAAAAAATCACCAAAGTTTTATAATTATTTTTATTCTAGAAGGTTTACTGTACACATAAGTGTATTCAATTTCCCATTTGAATATTGTTAAATATCAGTTTGAGATAGATATTTTTCTTATGCAAGAAAAACAAATGATATCTTTAGGAATGGATGCTTAAGTTGTTAAATATATATTGAGCATTAAGAAGATAATCATTTTTTATTTGAACAGATATTCTACAGTATTATACGAATGGATTATTTTATTGAGGATTTTCTCGTAGAGTGCGGTTGGTCTAAAGTCTGGTTATTGTAGGTGTTCCTTTTTGCTCTTCCTTTACTTACCTGGCACGCTCTTCTCAGCGCCAGCTCCTGGAGTAGACCCACCTAGTTATGCTCCTGTGTGAGGCCCCCACAGTCTGCTTTTTGCTTTTTCGTCCTTGGTCCTATATCTTCAGTGTCATTCAGCTTGTCTGAACAGAAGAGAATCGTCAAAATGAAATCTGGCTCCGTCCTTTCTGTATCTTTCTTTTTCTTCATGTCCTGGGATCCCTCTGGGTGCTGAGTGATAGGTGCTGGGTGGTGTCTGCAGGGCCAAGGAGTTGGGCCGAGCTCTTGGAATACGAATTAATCCAGAAACTAAGGGGGCCTAAGTCTAAATTCCAGAGTGGCGAGTCAGGGAATGGCTAATTCCAGGAGGGAGTAAGGGCCGTGGAAAGGAAGACTGGTTCAGATTAGGGAGCTGGGAGATAAGATTAGAGAAAAAGTTTCTAATTAAAGGGGAGGAGGGCCAAGACCAGAGGGCTCAAGAGGCAGAATAAAGAATGAAGAAACTTTGCTCATGGTTTTATTTATTTCATAAGTGTTTATTGATTGCCTCATCTGGACACACCTGAGACAGGACTGGGGCTAGAGTGATGACTCTAGAGTGACAGAGGGTGAGAGCCAGGAAAGACTTTATGCTTCACATGGGCGAGGAGTTAAATGAGCTACTTTAGCTATGACGTGTGCATGTGGCCGTCGGGCCTGGTCATACATGGGTTGTGACTGGCTCTCCCTTTCAGGAAAAGTTAAAACAGGACCAAAATACGTACCATGGCTTCAGGAATGGGGAAAAAAAGATTTCTTTATGTAAATAATAATCTGGAGTTTGTTCTGCATCAGGAGATAGATGTTGGTCATGTATAATCGCTAATGATATAACTACTATTATTTTCTGATAATGTTCAATGTATTGGGCTGTGCACATTTATATATACATTAGTGCAAATAGGCCTTTTCAAGTGCTAACTTTCAAGGAATTGTGTTTCCTTCTCTTTTAATAAACATTTCTCAGCAGAGAAGTGGTGTGTGTCAGAAGTACTTTCCTTAAGCATATTTGGCAATGTGATATGCCAATCAAATATCGAGGAAAATGATGATTCATGATTCTTAGCCTTGCTTCCATCTGTGCCCAGTGACAGGTTATCCAAAACAACACAGGTTGAAAGGGAAAATCTGAAATCACATGCTGACACTGAAATATAGTTTAAAGAGATGAGCAGGGTATTGAGATGGATAAAAGTTTTGAGGTTCTATGTGAGTCCTAAGGAATATGAAGTTAGGCTACTACTCTTCGTTTTTGGTGACTCAGCTATTTCAAATGATCACTGGTAGGTACACCTGGGCAATCATTAAGAATTATAGCTTCTTAGAGTCCTGCCCAGTTTGCTACTGTTCTCCTTGTCCCACTGTAGTCTCTATGAGTTAGTCTGAGCACTTTATCTGACCATTGTCGGAATTTATGGTTTTTCTTTGAAACATGGTCACTATAACTCTAGGCTCTGACTAACAACGATGACAGTGATAATGGCGACAACAATAACTACAGCCACGTTTCTGGAGGACTTATTTCTCCAAGAGGAGCATTTCGGCTTAAGCTTTTCTGTCACTTTCCCACTGAGAGTTGGGTAGGACAGATGGCCTGAGGCTTGCAGTTTGGGAACAGTGTGTAAATTGCAGAAGAAATGAGTTTTTATTGCTTGATATGTATTTGGTAAAATCGGAGCTTATCTACCATGTCTTCCAGGAAATAAAGGTCAGGATTAACTTTAATGTAAAGATTATACTTTATGAAGATATTTTAATGAAATATAATAAATTAGTAATAACATAGTGCACATACAATAGTAAAAGCTTCTGTGTCCTTTTGCATTCACCTTATTGAGTTTATTCTGACAAATCCTGTGTAGAAGGTATGAAAAGCTCAATCCAACCATTATATTTTAAGGAGAGGAAACCAAAGATGTAGAATGTCTACAAGACTTTTGTGGAGGAGGAAACCAGGCAGGAAGATCGCCATGGATGGGGCCCCAAGCTGTCATGTGTAAATCATTAAAAGCAA
Source organism: Pteropus vampyrus (assembly GCF_000151845.1). NCBI lineage: Eukaryota > Metazoa > Chordata > Mammalia > Chiroptera > Pteropodidae > Pteropus > Pteropus vampyrus. Next base: position 8,008,296 of record NW_011888826.1, read on the forward strand.
AACAAAGCAAAAAACAAAAAAAGTATCTGGTTTTCAGGTTCCTCTATCAGAGGCTGTGGCAGCAGGAGTCTCTGAGAAATCCCCACAGGGGGACACATGTCAGGACCATCAGAGCTGGCTGCCTTGGTCCTCACCACAGTTCTCCTTGTTGGAAACCCCAGGAGGTTCAAGTTTTCATTTTATGAAGAAAGCCGAAGATACCCATTCTCCAGGGACTAACCACGTCTGATGGTCATCTCAGCTTTTAACCACATCCCGAGTGTCACGGGACCTGCCCAGCCTCTAATGTCCTGTACTCTGTTCTCTCAACCCCAATCCCCACCACCCCTGCTGCTCAGCCTCATTCAGATATCCATGTCAAACCCTCATCACCTTCTTTTTCTTTCAATTTATTCACTCATCTTGGAATATTTTCCTCTTCTACGATTCCTTTGAATCCATAGCCCAGCTATTCTCTATGAATCCATAGCTCAACTATTCTTTCGTTAGTCATTTCAGCGTCCTTTGTCAATTTGCTACAGCTACTCTACACATTCTTCCGCCTGCATTTGGGTTTTTGAACAAAATAACATTGTTGCGAAGTTTGTTGCCGATACACATTTGAAGTCTAAAATTTAACTGGACCCATAAAACTTTTAGGAGAATTATTTTCCTGTTCCAAAGAGCACGCACTCCCATTTCTCAGAGTGATTATTTTGAATTTTAATGAATCTCTTTAAGTCTTTATGCCACTAACAGCATCTTGATATTGAATGAAAGACAGGCCTGAACTGCCTTAACTGCTTACTTTCAAGCTCCAGATCTACATCTGCATCCTAGTGCTTCTCGCCTCCTTCCCTGTAGGGTTGTCGTGGTGCCTCATTATTGTTTTAAAGTGCCTTTCCTTAGTTATTAGTCAGAGTAAGCACCTTTTCATATGCCTATTGGCCATGCGAATTTCCTCTTCTTTGATGCATGTTCAAGCCCTTTACCAATTTTCCTATTGGGTTTTCTTAAGTTAATTGATTATTCGTGGCTCTTTATTGATTCTGGATATAAATCTCTTGGCAGTCATATACGTTACAAGTGTTTGTTCCCACCTGTGGCTTGTGTTTTCACTTCTTAATGTTTTCTCTCACTTTAATTTTCAACCTCTTTCTTTTTCTGCTGGCTCTTTCACCTGATTTTTTTTTCTAGCTGTTAATTTTCTTAAAATCCGTCTCCACTCGCCGTCTCTACTTCCTTCACTCTAATGTGCTTCTCAAATAAATGCCACCTTCTTTACCCCCTCATTCTTCCAAAGTTGGCCTTAACGAAGGCTTCTTTACTGAAACATGCCATAGAAGCTCTTAGTTTTCTTTTCTCTTTGAGTCTGATTTGAATCTTCTGGAGCGCTTTCCACCGCCGATGTCTTAGTCCTTATTTGATGCTCTTCCGTGTCCCTTGACTTTCCTCTCCTGACTCTCATCTCACGTTGACTCGATGTTTATTGGACATTCCAGGCACATGGAACTTAACCACATGGGCTTTCTGGTCAGACGGTGAAGGGTGACCCCGGAGAAGAGGAATGAGGTTCAGGACACAAAAAGAAATATCGAGGCTTCGTGAGAATAAGAAGGACCTCGACTGGTTTGAGAGGTCATAGGGGATGGGGAAGGCTTTTCCATGGAAGTGATGTTTATGCTGAGCCCTGAAGTGAAAGCATGACCGCAATCAATCTACCACACTTTATAAGATTATAGTAATAAATTGTAAATGTTTCCTCTCTAGCGACAGACTTAGCTTATTCTTTTTTGTATTGCTCATCACTGGTGCTATGGCTCGCCAATTATATAAGAATAATAAATCAATGAATAACCAAACTAATACATATGTCATACCGGATATGTATAATGCTTGCCTCTTTAGTCCTGAGCTATAAGACATTCTGGATGACCTTAGTATCTGCAAAATACGTTTGAAAGAGCACAGGCCTAGAAGGGTACACGTATTCATGAATACCACCCTCTGATTCTTGTAATGAGTTCCATTTGCCATCTTTTCCACATAGCACTTGGCTTTAATCTTCTCCGTGTAAAAGTGATTTAGTGGGTCACTGCTCTTTGTCTCTAGATCCTGGCCATTTGGTCTAGGCCAGTAATAGTCCCGTGGGGATAACCTTGTGCCACTGGACCATGGAGACTCTGACACAAAACACATCTCCCCTGATATATTTCTCCTCTGTTGTCCTCAAGAATCTTAACAATCCTTTACCCATTAATCCTTTACACATTATGTGCCTCGTATATGCCAGACACTGTACAAGTGTTTTATTAATGTTGTCTATTTTAAGACCTCAGGTAATTCTATAAGATAAGCATTTTATAGATTAGTAAAATGAGACACAGCAAAGTTGAGTAAACACCAAACCTCATGGCTAGCGGTGGTGGGAAATTGGAGCCGATGTGTCTCCAACTCCACGGTCGTATCACTACACATCTCCTTTCACACTCCGCGCTGCTCTTGCTTCTGCAGTGAGCTCGGCCTGGCTGTCTAAGGTCTCATTTGTTCTTTGGGAGACTAATTGTTCAAGAGGATCAAAATCTGATTTAATCTTCATTCATCCACGCATGCGTGCATTTCTCAAAATGTTTTTGTCATGCGTTGCTGGCCGTATGTGCACATGGCATGCTATGTATAGGGGTTACACGAAAATGAATATCACACAGTCCCCATCTTTAATGAACTCACCAGTGGTAGAGAGGAGAAGCCAATAAAGAAGTCGTTGCATTCAAGGAGATAAGGACTATCGCAGAGACACATAGAGGTGAAATGAGACACAAGTAGTGAGAAGGAATTTTTCTTGGGACAGTAGACATTTGGAAGGTTCCTCATACTTACCATCACTGGTCCATGGACCTCTAATTATAGCCCCAACATGCTGGAGTATTCAGCTAGACTTGTCAGGCAAATAGGCAACTGGCTTAAATGTCAAGGTGATCCAGCTCAGCCAGCAGATTATAACCCTTAGAGCTTCACCGAATGGATCTGTGGCTCTAGTTTCCCCCACTGGTAGGATGAGCAGAGAGGCCAACTTTTGGTTAGAAAGGACTCTTCTGGCATGCTGCGGCGTGCACACTGCTGCTGGTACTGTCTATCTCTGTCATTTTTCTAGTATTGGGGCACATGTCCATCAACCAGGGCCAAGCTGGGGGTGGCATGAATGCTGCCCTCGTGAGGGGAACACACCCCCATCACCTGATAGCTGTCTGGTTACCTTTCCCAGGTGATCTAGGGCTTCATGCAGTTGACAAACTCTCACTAAGTTCTGGGGAAAGAGCAGAATTAGGAATTAGTCACCCCCCTGGACCTTACCACGCCTCGGCTCCACTTGAAATAGAACCAAAGCTGTTCCACTTGGGCAAGGAAATGGCAGCGTACCCACAGTTTTCTATTTCAGACCAATTCTTCCTTCCTTCTCTCCAGCTCCCTCTCCTTCCCTTCCTCCCTCCCTCCTTCTCTCTCTGTCCTTACATGCACGTGCACGCGCGTGCGCGTGCGTGCGCACACACACACACACACACACACACACACACACGCACATACGCTCCGTGGTTGCTAGTGGCCTTAATATGGCAAAAATGAAAACAAAACTCCAAAATTAGTTTTCAATTTGAGTCAGTCTTTTCGGGTAGCATACAGAAGACCAACAGAAGTAAATGCGAGTGTTCCCTGCACATAACCAAAGTTGAGATCAGACAAGGAATGTCAACAGGGCCTTAGACTTTGGATTTCATCTTGAAAAGCCCCACTGAGTGCCAGTTTGTCCCCTGTATCTTTGGAAAAATTCTTGCGTTTCAGGAGCTACCACCACGGGCTGCCTTAAAAATAGCCTGGATGTCATTCCTTACTCAATCCGAGTGTTCTCACTTCCCTAATTACCCTACAAGGCTTCCAAGATGAATAAAAACATGTTCATCTAAAACTGCCCCCTTGACAGGTTCAGAATTCTCAAATGAAGCTATTCACTGAGGCACGGCTTGGCAGTGTTTCCCATTTCAGGTTAGCCAGATGGGTAAGCCAAGGGCATTCATGTGGCCTGTCTATTCATTAGGAGGACAGCATTTCTCTATTCTTGCTCATTAGTCTCTTTTGGTTTCCTAAGCCACATGAATAAAAGGCATCTTTTCTTTTTTACCTCAGCTGGGTTCCCAACTTCTTTTGCAGTCCTTTTTTTTATCAAAGGGAAATTTACAGGTCAGTATTTCAAAGAGTAGGCATTACTTCTAGGTGCTACAGTGAAGCATAATTAAAGTTTATGACTCCGAAGCTCTTTCTCTGTAGCTTCACTTTAGAAGGTGTATCAACTAGAAATAAAATATACCCATTAATTTAAAAATATTTTAACTAACCGTATGCTTTGTTGAAGACTAGCTGAAGTCAGTGACCATGAGAAATGTCAGTACGTCTGTAGGGGTTTTGGTGGCCATTTCAGGCCTTTGTCATAACGTCAGGCACATAGAAGGTACTCGCTGGACGTTTGCTGCGTGAAGATGTAAATCTTAGCCTCTATGTTTTTTTTTCCCCCAGAGGTGAGAAAAGCTAACAGGTCTACAGAGAACATGTTACAGAGTTTCTTTTCTTAGTAAATAAACACATAAGGGAAAAATAATGATGGTAGGGTTTAATCAGACCATGCTAAATATTATTTAGGGCATCTTTGTCAGAAGATTCCTTTTTTGTGTTGCTCACCATCGCTGGGGCTCCCTTTACAACAGTGACATTATGTAGATGTTTGGGCTGTTAACTCCTCCCACTCGCGCCTCCTAAGAATACAGTGGCATCTTGACAAGTTCAGGTTGCAAATAACTTGAGCAGCATGGCTGAACTCCAATGGGTGGGGTCAGTGGACAAAGAAGAAGTTTTGTTCCCTGGTCATGGTTTGGACTCCTTGAGAGTCTTAAGGCCTAGAATTCAAACAAAGCAAAGGCAGTTGGGAAAATGCATTCTCCAGGGGTTGATTTACTGTTTCTTTTGAACAACATCTGTGCTCTTTGGTCACTACTTCTGTGACAATTAAAATGAAATGTGTGAAACTTGAATGATCCCTGGATAAGCCTAATAACCCTGGAGGTCCTCCACTGTGTGAGCAAAGCTGCCTGTTCTAACTTGCTGAAGTCATCACAGGACTCTTGAAAAACAGCCAATAACTGAGGATCCAATTTCCAGTTCACACATTTCCTACCTCATGCATTTTCGATAAAATTTCCCCCCAAAAAGGTGTTTGCTAAACACCTAACCACACTTCAAGTTACCCAAGTGAGTTTTATCCAGACCAGATAATGCTAACTGCAGAAGAGATGTCCTTAAAATAAAGATCCTTTTGGAAATCGTAGCTCAATGTGGTGAAGGGATTTGCATACCTACTTTGGAAGCTATGAGAAAATATAGCTAACTTACCAAAGAAAAGCATTGTCAGGCGTTCCACTTTATTGCTTTTTCTCAAATTGGGTATAATACATCTTGGGTAGGAATCGATGATTTTTTGAAAGTTTTAACTTGGAAGATAAGATAACTTCAAAATCCAAGTTGTTGGGATTGCAGAATACTTAAAAATACATATTGAAAGTATTGCCTAATTAATAAAAGAAATATAGCACCTAAAACTCAAAAGCTCATGTCTTAATTTTAGTATTATAGGATTATAAGTGCACAGAATAAAAATAATGTAGATTATAAAATTTGTTGCAATTCTATAGGTTTAATTTCCAAGGAAATATTTACTAATCTTCTGTTTCTAATTTGACTTTTTAAAAATAAAATGTGATTAGGGCCATCTTTTTAAGAAGTTGCCAGGAGCAGGGTAATAGAAAATGGAACAGACTTCATCGGGTCCCTAACCAGCCATGAGATCCTGGGCAAGTCACTGTTTTTATATTTAACTGGGAATGTGACAAGCACCATCATCTACAGACATACATTCTCATGAACGGTGGGAAAATGCATTGCCGAGGAGAGGTGTATCTGTCCAAACCATTCTGCTCAAGCATGTAGAACAGCAGGAAGGTAACCCTTGCAAGAAATCATCAGGGCTCTGCCAGCACCAGTCAGGGACAGAGGAAAGTAGGCAGGCCTGGTGGAGGTCCAGTTCACTTTGTTCTGGTACTTAACATGGCAAAGAAGCTGCTTTCTATTGCGTAATTCAGTCTTTAGAGCTCATTACCTAACACAGGTAGGTGCTTCACACACGTTGCTGTCATGTAAATATGCAAATAGAATGAAGAAAAAACAAGGGACTGAGAGCCAGCAGGCATAAGAGACTAGTTTCACTCCGTTGCTGACTGACCTGTGTCCTGAGCTGATTATTTAAACACTCCGGGACTCATAGTCTATGATTTAATTGTTTCACACGTCAGGAGTTGAAGCATCACTGGATGCCACAGTAAAGCATCTTCTGTTCTAACTGGACTAGAGTGACAATATCCTGCTTTGATCATGTCCTTGGCCTGTGGATTTCCATGGTAAAGTTCAGAGGTCAGAAGAAGCTACTCTGAGATCACAAGAAAATCCATTTTCAGGTGGACCAGACCTTGTTTTGGTTCACCCTCAATTATATAAAACTTAAAGAAATATTTTCTTTCAAGCCTCTTACATAGCATTTTTATTGCTGTTTAAATGGTTGATAACTGTTTTGAAAACAGATATTTCTATTAAGTATGACTTTAAAGCTTTAATGGTTGTAGATCATTCAGCAGAAATTGGGTTTTAGGAGAAAATAAAATTTGAGTTAAGGAATTCTATAATGAATACAGATATAATTCTGACCAGAGGATATTACAAAAACTACAACAACCCTAAAAACTCATCTTAATGCCAAATATGATTATTAGTTTGGATTAACACGTACCAGTAAACTACACAAAGTGCTCACTGACATTTCTTACTGACAGATGGACTCCTATAGGCCACTGTTTTAAGGGCAGGTTTTGACTTCCTTTTTGAGCCCTTTTCCCCTGTATGTCCATTAAAAATGCCTGTCCCGTGTCCTATACATCTCCCCAGGGTCTGAGCCTGATGCTGTCACCAGGCCCTTCTTCTTGGCCCGTGGGCACTCACATGTGGTCATGGATGAAAAAGAATAAAAGGCCGGTTTCTCCTCACCTTCTCCATCGGGGTTCTGAGAATTAATGGCCCTTAAATATGTTTTAGGTTTGGGAACCTTGATTCTTTCTCACCCATCAAGTCGGCAAATGGGGAGTTTGGCCTCTGAGCCCTGAGCTCTCTGTCTGCTGCCGTTGAATGTCCTACCCATTTCCCTGAGTTCTGTCTAGCGAAGCAGGTTGGACAGAGCTCAGAGGGACACATGAGAACGTATTAGGGATGTGACGCTTCCTCACCTAGCACTTTCAATGTATTAATCTTTCTTGAATTGAATATCTCTTTCGGAGTTTTGGTCTGCAATTAGATATTTTGATTGAATTTCCTTTTCACTTATTAGTTTTAAACCATTTCAATGTGAAAAGATTTAGTTCATATCCGCCATTAACTCAATTCTATCTGTACTTTTTCTTTATATTTGTTAAATTTCTTAGTACTTTAAGCAATGATAATTGTTTCTTACCATTTGTATTACTGAATTTTAGTATTTGGAGAGAGAACTAAATTTTATAACTTTTTGTCAAAGAGTTCTTATATTATTGAGATATAATTGATAAATACCATTATGTTACTTTCAAGTATACAACATAATGATTTGATACACGGATACATTGTGAAATGTCCACCACAATTAAGTCTGGTTAGCATGCACTACCACACACAGTTACACATTTTTTTCTTGTGACGAGCACTTATAAGATTCATAGCAATTTTCACATATATAATACAGTAT
>NW_011888826.1:8016194-8053988 GCF_000151845.1 Pteropus vampyrus
GTGTCCTATACATCTCCCCAGGGTCTGAGCCTGATGCTGTCACCAGGCCCTTCTTCTTGGCCCGTGGGCACTCACATGTGGTCATGGATGAAAAAGAATAAAAGGCCGGTTTCTCCTCACCTTCTCCATCGGGGTTCTGAGAATTAATGGCCCTTAAATATGTTTTAGGTTTGGGAACCTTGATTCTTTCTCACCCATCAAGTCGGCAAATGGGGAGTTTGGCCTCTGAGCCCTGAGCTCTCTGTCTGCTGCCGTTGAATGTCCTACCCATTTCCCTGAGTTCTGTCTAGCGAAGCAGGTTGGACAGAGCTCAGAGGGACACATGAGAACGTATTAGGGATGTGACGCTTCCTCACCTAGCACTTTCAATGTATTAATCTTTCTTGAATTGAATATCTCTTTCGGAGTTTTGGTCTGCAATTAGATATTTTGATTGAATTTCCTTTTCACTTATTAGTTTTAAACCATTTCAATGTGAAAAGATTTAGTTCATATCCGCCATTAACTCAATTCTATCTGTACTTTTTCTTTATATTTGTTAAATTTCTTAGTACTTTAAGCAATGATAATTGTTTCTTACCGTTTGTATTACTGAATTTTAGTATTTGGAGAGAGAACTAAATTTTATAACTTTTTGTCAAAGAGTTCTTATATTATTGAGATATAATTGATAAATACCATTACGTTACTTTCAAGTATACAACATAATGATTTGATACACGGATATATTGTGAAATGTCCACCACAATTAAGTCTGGTTAGCATGCACTACCACACACAGTTACACATTTTTTTCTTGTGACGAGCACTTATAAGATTCATAGCAATTTTCACATATATAATACAGTATTATTACCATAGCTGCCGTGCTATAAATTACATCCGCAGGGCTTATTTATTTTATAACTGGAAGTTTGTACCTTTTGACCATCTTCAAAGTTCTTGAAGTTCTTGAAAGGAGGACTTTTTGCTTTTTACTGCACATGGCAGGTGGGCAGTAATTAGATATCCCTCAAGAATTTAGAATTACGAGCAATAAAACAGCTCAGAAAGTTAAACTATTAAAGCAGAATGCAATAAATAAGAGCAGAGCTGTGAAAACCATAATGAGATCATTTTTCCCAGCCGGGGAAAGGGTGAGCCCAGCATTAGGAGGCGGTGCGTGTGGTGGGGAGCAAAGGGGAGTGGAGGGAGGTATCAATCCGCAATAGAACGTAGAAAAAGGAAAAGTCAGAGTGTCAAATTTTGACACTGATCATTCAATAACTGAGTTTTAGTGGAGTCATAGGTTTGACCAAAGAGCCAGATAATAGAATCCCACGTTCAGGATGAATAACCACTGAGCAGATAGACAGTGCAAACCATCCTAGCCTAATGCTATTACCCTTGGAAATCATATAACAGACCTCCCTGGTTCTGATCCCAGTGCTCACCAAGAAATATTCGTCTTAAGTGTTGACACCCCATGCAGATGTGTCCACAGGGGGAATGTGTGCTGGTCGTGACCTCGTCAGATCGGCAGCAGTTTTATTTCTCCGTGTACAATGAGAGAGTCAAATTGCATTCCAGTTCTACCACTTTGATTTTTGTGAGCTTTGTAATTTGAAGACCCTCCCGAGAAGTGATTCACTGCTGCAGTGTGCTCACATTTCTGAGTGTGTGTTGCTGAGGGACCTGTGTCAATCTGTCACCATCCCATGAGACCCTGGGTGTCTAAGCAGTTGGCTTCTCCTGGTGACACACTGACCACCCCACATGTGACTCTCTTTTAATGGCATCTTACCTGATCGTTTTAAAAAAAACAAACAGCTCTTTCCCCTAATGGTTCAATTCACTGTTCTATTAAAAATGCAGTACAAGTAGCTTTATTGTTGTGAAATTCAGTGGAGATCAACAAGCCGAAATTTTATGTATGTGTATAAACATCTCTTCCTCTCCTCTTTCTTTTTCCTTCTTCCTCCCCCCCCACCTCCCTCATTCTCTCCCGTTTCCCTTTCCTCCCTCTTTCTTTCTCCCTTCTTTTCTTCCTCTCTTCTTCCTTCCTTCCTTCCTTCTTTCCTTCCCCCACTTTCTTTCCTTCCTCTCTTCCCTTCCCTTCCCTTCTTCTTCCTTCCTCCTTCCTTCCTTCCTTCCTTCCTTCCTTCCTTCCTTCCTTCCTTCCTTCCTTCCTTCCTTCCTCTACCCTCTTTTTCTCTTTGTCTCTCTACCTCTCTTTCTTTCCTTCTTTATTTTTCCTCTTTCCACATACATTTTTGAGCACTACTGTCCGCCAGATACTACTAAATACTGGAGATACAAAAACCTTATAATCTTGTAGGAAGAAAGAGACACTGATTTTAATCAACTATGCAGTGAAAGGTTAAGTATATTTTTCATTTGTAGCATGAATTCAATTTAACTCCCCAAGTATGTATTATGCTTCTCTTGTATGCAAGCACTATTTTGGGTTTCGTGAAAGATGCAAAAAGCATAAGACTTGGCCTCAAGTTGCTGTGATATTAAATGTATAGGAAATATAAGAAAAACAACTCTAGGCAGAATGTGAGAAATCTTATGTGATTTGTACAAGGTGTTTTCGTAGGGAAGAAGAGATAGCACTTCTGGCTAAAGTATTCTGGGATAAGGTGAGTGGCGTTAGGTCGTGCAATAGGACTACATGAATTGAATTTAAATTGAAGATTTAAATCGGGGCTGAGGTTAAGGTAGGGTTGTGGAGAAGTTAGAATATGACAAACAGAGCTGGTCAAAACTGATTGGGGTGCTAAGGCGCAGAGATAATAATCCCTCAAGCACAGGGCAGTACACACGTAACAGGTCAGGAAAACAGAGCACTGAGTTAAGAACTGTGGTTTAGGATGGAATGAGAAGACAGGCTTGTCTAGACAGCAAGATCGAAGTCAGAGCCAAAATCAGTTTCGTCAAAAGCTATGGGAAAAGCTGGTTAATCTGAAAATTATTTAAAGAAAATCATACCTTTTTGATTTTCAATATTTTTTCTGGACGTAGCCCTGAGTGGTCTAGTCAGCTATACCTCAAAGTCTTATTTACCTGAAAGAGCCCTCAGCCTTCCAGCTCTGCTCACTCCCCGTGCCTGAAGATGTCATGGTAACTTCAGAATCTGATGCTTGTGAGGAATGTTATGTACCTCGTTCAAGCAAGTACAGAGGGTAAGTGTGGTCGTTAAGATAGAGGCAGGGACTTGGGAGAACTTAATTCAAGTTAAGGAATTGGCAGTTAATTTGTATGACGATGTCAGGAGTTGAAGGTTTGTTGGGGAAGGCCATGGTCAAGAGCTGTATTTTAGGAAGATTATTCTGCCCAAAGCAAATCTGCATACAGGAGGATATTTATGGATATATGGCAACATCTTTGGAAGAGGTATGAGAAAGGTCAACTAGAATAATTACAATCTACATGAAAGGTCATTCTACATGGTGGAAATAAAATCAACAGAACTTGGCAGTTGTCTGTGGGTGACAAACGAGAAGCAAGAGGCATATAATTCGAAGAGCTTAAGTCTAGGTGATAAACCACCTTTTGTAAAAAGAAAAGTACCATAAGCAGAAGTAGGAAATAAGCAAGGTCATAAGGAGGTTTTGAAAGTACTTACAGATCTGATGAGCAGTCTTGTATTTTACAGCTGGAAGTCAACCTGTACAGCCAGTCGACCAGTGGGTGGAGGTATTTGGTCTACCTACATAATAAAATATATATTATTTTGTCTCACTATTGGAAAAGTAAATCATCTACTCAACCATATATTGGAATTTGAACGGGCACTATTATTGGCCACAGACTATCTTGGAAGCTGGTAAGATTCAGACCGAATAGAAAACATCCTGTGTTTTATCTAAAGAAAAAAATCGCATACTTTTAAAACTTAAAATATCCATCCATTATTAAGCTGTGCTTAAGCCACATACCAAAAGTTGCTTTGTTTTATAAAAATGGTGTTTATTTTAGATTGGATTGAATTTAAGAAAGAATAGTATTTATATATCTGTTATATGTCCACATTGGAATAAATTCGTGTAATCATTTTTCAAGAAATTGCAAGTATAACATTAAAAAATATTTTAAGCTGCTGAAAAATTTTTCATTCGGTTTTCTAAATTACGTATACCTATAAGAAACATCTTATTTTTATTGAGAAGGAAAACTGCCCCGCTTGACTACTTCCTATTTTGGTAACGTACATTCAGAAGGGTTTGAAAAGCAAGGAGCTTTAGGTCCACTGAGTTCTATCCATGGCAAATGAAACCATCACGTACCTTGTTTAGGGCATGCCCATGAAGTCCATAGTTTACAGGTTCTAAGTTCTGTCTCAAGAGAAAAATACTAGACTTGTTTGCAATGTGAACGCTTATCCTGGACCTGTAATGTCCCAAATTCTTTCATTGTTACTTCCAGAGAACCCAAGCATGGAACTTCAGACTCTTCTAGTTGTGTTATTTGTATGATTTTCAAGTGAAAGTAGATAAGTGTGATCATTCAGATTTTTTTGTTTTGTCTGCAATAGAAATATGTTCTGCATCATAATTTACCAGGAAAGCAAAAAAAAAAAAAGACTCAGTTCTTTGAAGCAACCTCAGTTTATAATGAGACTTTTGACATATCAGATCTCCAAAAATTCCAAACAATGCCTTAGGCTGCATTCCCTAAAATAGACCAGATGAGATATTCCTGAAACGTGTCTACTTCCCACAATTCAGCTTAGAAGTATATATCTTGCATTATACCTCAATTATAAATTAATTTAATAAATCCTGATACACAAAGAGAAATCTAAAGTGTTATTTTATCAAAGAGTGATGCAGTGTCAGTCTGGTGACCTAATAGTGTAACTTGTTTGTTGTGTTCACAATATAAAATAGGCTATGCTTTTTTTCCCCCCAGATTACCTTCTGTATTCTGAGTGCTATAAAATGCTTTAGTGTGAGAGACAATTATATGCTTAAAGAGAAAGGAAACTTTGAGAGTTAAACTGAAAAAAAAAAGTACTTAAAGCCTAAAAAAGAGAGTAGATGGGGTTGAATTTGCTACCATATAAGTGAAAGAAATTTTTGGCTATTTTTATAAGTATCAAAACTCTGCATGATCTTTCAAAGCCATTCGTTTAGGAATTGAGCTGAAGAACAGGGAGGAAACATAAGTTTAAAACTTACAAAGCAAATTGTAAATGTTAATTTTAAAATTCTGGGACAGAACAATTCTAAATGGGGTTTAGTATGTTTAGATACTCTTTAGAAAGTATTTCCATAACATAAATATTTCTATTCTAAGGAAGGTACTGGAGTACATAGGACTTTCTCCTTATTATTATTATCTTTTATTATTTATTAGCTTGTAAACCGATTAGTCTATTAGGTTATGAGGGTCAAATAAAGTAAAAGTGGCATTGCCATTGCCTAGGGTATCTGTGCAAGCAATGGATAAACAGGGGAGCTGGTTCTGTTTGTCCGTCCCTAGGGGCTGTGTAATCAGGTCCACACAGACCTAGGTAGAGTCTGCTTATATCCCAAACGGAACTAGGTTATATGTCTGAGACCCAGCGTCAACCAGGGAAGTGGCCTCTCTGTTGCAGACCTTGCCAAGAAGCCAGGAGTGGGTGTGGATGGTGGTGACTCTAGGGTCACTCTGAAGATTGTGACTGTTCCTCTCCAGGCCATACAATCTTCCATGAAACTGATCTGCCGGAAATATGTCTGTGCTTGAAACGGGCTCCCTTTTCCACATTCCCATTCTCAAATTCCATTTACCCACTCTGCCAAATAAAGGTTTACCTGTCACCCACCTGTAATTTTACTGTGGTGTGTGATTCTAAGGAGTAAAAACTACTGGACCACCAAAAAAGAAAAATAAAAAGTAGAACAGAAAATATTAACACTAGTATTGTGAGAAGGAATGATATATAGCAGGGAAAATAAAAATCTTATAGACAAATTTTTGCAGAGAAGTAGGGTAGCTGAATAAAAGTTTCCAGAAAAAAAATATTGATACATAATAGTGAAATTTTTTTTTGGGGGGGTGTGTAAAATATCAATATGAGTTCGAGGAGAGAAAGAAGCTATGTAAACTTTCTGTCTCTTAAAGATGAGATTATTCATGTCTTTTGAAATAGATATGTTGTATTCACTATAATATTTAGATTCAATGGATATATTTAAAAGGTAATCAAACCATTTTAAAATGTAACTAATTTTAGTACAGTGGAAATTACATCTTTTGCAACTACTTAATCTTTTTAGATATCAGATACTTAAAAATGTGTGAGTGTTTGGAGGAAAAATCATTAGGATATTATAAACAAAAAATGGTGACGAGCGCTATAGATTCCGGATGTTCATGGAATCTTCTTTATCATCAACCAAGATGATAAAGATGATTTCTTTCCCAACTTTGGGAAAGAAAGAGTTGGCAAATATACAAGGGTCTCGCCCTCCCCACACACCTTCCCAATCATTCTTTTGCATGTGCACTTTAGAAGGCATGCTGGGATGTGGGAGTTGTTCTGGGTTTATAATTTCAAGGACTGTGATCTCCCAGAAATATCCAAAAGAAATCTGAAGATTTGAAACTGTATATTCAAGTCTTGTTCCTAATGAATTGTCACATATGTTTCTGCCTCCAGTTTTCAGGAGAGGACAGTTGATAGTTGGCATAGGGAGGAATGTACATGAAAAAAGTCTCAGGTGAGGAGTTGATATGAGAGCTTTTTGAGTTTAAATTACCTACTATGTACTATCCCCCATCCTATTATCAGCTATTGTTTCCAGCAAAGAATCAAGAAGCACTTTTTCTCTATCTCTATTACAAGCTAATTATGAATGCATGGCTTTAATCCATGAAATTGTTGCAAAATACTAATTCGTGTAAACTCAAATTTTCCCGAGTATTGATTAAATAGATAACTGAGACTTTCCTTCAGGATATTATTTCTACAGATTTAATGAAGTTAACTCATTGCTCTAAGTCATTTAAACAATGAAAGGTGTGTCTTTGAAATCTCAATACATTCTTCAATACATTCTTTTTTTTTTTTTTTTTGCAGAATTTTATTTAGCAATCTGATGTTTCCTTCCCTTTATTCTGAAAGCTGGAGAAATATGATAGTACAGGTATTGATACACAACTGGCATATAAATTTCCCTGCAATGTAAGTCAGAATGTTTCCTTGGAAGAGCAAGTGCTCAGGGCACAAATGTCAGCAGTTCTGAAAAAGCTGGTATTAATTATAAGGAGCTCAAGGGGAAATAGTGGATATTACTGATGGGAATAATAGACGCAAAGGGCTGAATGCATAAAAAGGTTCGGTTCTATTTTGGGGAATTTCTACATATTTCACTCACACGTTCCAAAAACCATAAAAGTCTGTTCTTTCAGAAACTGTGTTATAAGAATTCCAACACCTTTTATAAAAGGATATAGACGTTAGCACAACTGTTCGCAGACCAAATATCACACTATTTATGGTTCTGAATTTTCATAGTCGTTCACTTATTTATTTATTCAGTCACAAAACATTTATTGGGATACTTTATACAAAGCACTGGAGACATTGCTGTCAACGAGGTGAACCCATCAGCAAATCACGGGAGGGACACAGCAATCTTTTCAGTTAGGAGAACTGCCATAAAATGTATGTGTGCATTTTTATCAGAATTGCTTTGTTAATTACCTCTTTATGTTAGACAGATTATCAGCATCCTTTAGCATATGGATCCATCATCTTCTATCTCTCAAGTTCCTACCCGGCCAGTCAGAGTAAGGCCGTACGTTAAGGAAAGATTTAGAATATTCTGCATTTAATTCAACATTGAATTAAGGGTATAAAGCATCCAGTTGGATGAAAAAAATGTTAATTCCTAAATTACCAGGCAAATTTTGGCTCGTTCAAAATTTCATAGCACCCCAGAGAATGCTCTGGTTATATTAAACTGTCATTCTGCTGGCATAGTCCAGATTTGTAGTTTGGCTATATTGGCAGTCAGTGTAACTAGTATGCCATTGTCTAAGCCTCTGGTCAGGTCTCACTGTTCCCGTCACATTGAGCAACTGAAAAGGTCTCCTTCTTGCTATAGTGAGATCCCCAAGACTTGTGAAGAAGCAAGACTCCTGAACTTGACTTTGTATTAGTGATTCCCTGTTAGAGCAGCCTTAACTCTATTGCTAGGAAGGCAGTCTTTCCTTGTGAAAGAGATTCCGCCTTCAGTCATTGTTACCTGACTCCAATTGCAGTGCTAATCTGTACTATATACTTCTTTCCACAGAAGTAAAATCTAAGCATTAGACCCCTCTCATTTGTGTTATGCTAGGGTTTGGAACTTTCTTTGGTAGGCAGTCTCTAGTTGAAGAGAATCCTGTCCATCTAAAGTGCCCTTATGCTATCATGACATGTCATATATTCCACGATAGCCAAAACACTGCTTTCTTTGTAGCAGATTTTTTAATATGCATTTTATACTGTATTTAATGCTAGAAATCTCTTACGTGACAGCAACCTATAATCATGAACACTGAACCCACAATTCTCTTGTGAAGAAAAATGCTTTGTTTCAGGAGTTTGAATATTGAGAGCTCTAAATCATGTAATTTGCAGGTGAGACGATTCTCCAAGATTGCCTGTTTTTCTTGCTGTGCTCAGCTTGTAGGACTTTATTGGGGACAGAGTAGCCTGATGTTTGTTGTAAGGAGATCACAGAGGAAGACTTAATAGATTTTTAAGACACGGTCATCATATAGGACACATTTCCTAGTCATCTAACAAGAACGGCAAATCTATTTTAGCACATGCCATCTCAGTAATAACCACTACTTAACTCTATAGTACAGTTGTTTTAAAAAGAAACTGGAAAGGAAAATACTGTCTAAAATGGAATTCATAGAAAGCTCTTACATAGTCAATTTCCAGGGTTCAACTACAAACACAAGGTGTAACGTGAACATAATGCCATGAATGGTATCATTTCAGAGATTCCTGTCATACTCATTCGGAGGACTTTCATTCCAGAACCCATCTATTAAATGTCTTGACCTCCATTTCTGGGGCAGCCTCAAGAACTCTTCAGAATTGGTTGCAAATGTTAAGGATAGATGATCTTGGTTTCTATTGGAGTCACAATTGTCCAAAATACTTCACTGGGATTGAGTTAGTAAGGGAAATGTTTTTTGAAGATTGTTCATCCTGCACAATTGGAATGAGAGGATAACCCTGCTTCTGAGATCTAAAATGTAAATGTATCTGAAAGAACCAGGCATGATTAGCTTGGGGAAGGTCATAAATCAGCAATGTTATCGTTTTAGTCTAGTGATGAGTTTTCTTACCCGAAATGTGAGTGAAACAAGTGGCAGTCTTGAGAGCCGATTGATATACTTTCATCAAGCTTCTCTCTGGTCCAGCAAACTCCAATTTTGTTTTGCAAGGTGGGTGGAAATAAATTAGTATTTATTCTCAGTGACAACTGCAGCACGTTTGAAAGTGTGCCGGCATAAAAAAATTTTGTTCCATGCATACATTACAGTGAGAAAGCACTTTAAATGGGCATCTTCAAACATTTGCTAAATACTGTTTGAGGGAACTGTTCTAAGTTTTAAAGGTAGCTTAAAGGTAGAAAAGCAAGTTAGTTAAGCAATTTAAAATGGGTCATACCATAGATGAGAAGAAAATATTTGCAAAAAATTTATCTGTTAAAGGATTGGTATCCAAAATATACGCAGAACTTTTAAAACTCAACAATATGAAAACCAATGACCCAATTTAGAAAATGGGCAAAAGATCTGAACACACATCTCACAAAAGATGGTATACAGATGACAGATGACAAGGACGCATATGAAAAGATGCTCAACATCACACAACATCAGGAAATTGCAAATTAAAACTACATGCCTATTAGAATGACTAATATGCAAAACACTGACATAGCCAAAACACTGCTTTCTTTGTAGCAGATTTTTTAATATGCATTTCATACTGTATTTAATGCTAGAAATCTCTTACGTGACAGCAACCTATAATCATGAACACTGAACCCACAATTCTCTTGTGAAGAAAAATGCTTTGTTTCAGGAGTTTGAATATTGAGAGCTCTAAATCATGTAATTTGCAGGTGAGACGATTCTCCAAGCTTGCCTGTTTTTCTTGCTGTGCTCAGCTTGTAGGACTTTACTGGGGACAGAGTAGCCTGATGTTTGTTGTAAGGAGATCACAGAGGAAGACTTAATAGATTTTTAAGACACGGTCATCACATAGGACACATTTCCTAGTTATCTAACAAGAACAGCAAATCTATTTTAGCACATGCCATCTCAGTAATAACCACTACTTAACTCTATAGTACAGTTGTTTTAAAAAGAAACTGGAAAGGAAAATACTGTCTAAAATGGAATTCATAGAAAGCTCTTACATAGTCAATTTCCAGGGTTCAACTACAAACACAAGGTGTAATGTGAACATAATGCCATGAATGGTATCATTTCAGAGATTCCTGTTATACTCATTCGGAGGACTTTCATTCCAGAACCCATCTATTAAATGTCTTGACCTCCATTTCTGGGGCAGCCTCAAGAACTCTTCAGAATTGGTTGCAAATGTTAAGGATTGATGATCTTGGTTTCTATTGGAGTCAAAATTGTCCAAAATACTTCACTGGGATTGAGTTAGTAAGGGAAATATTTTTTTGAAGATTGTTCATCCTGCACAATTGGAATGAGAGGATAACCCTGCTTCTGAGATCTAAAATGTAAATGTATCTGAAAGAACCAGGCATGATTAGCTTGGGGAAGGGCATAAATCAGCAATGTGATCGTCTTAGTCTAGTGATGAGTTTTCTTACCCGAAATGTGAGTGAAACAAGTGGCAGTCTTGAGAGCCGATTGATATACTTTCATCAAGCTTCTCTCTGGTCCAGCAAACTCCAATTTTGTTTTGCAAGGTGGGTGGAAATAAATTAGTATTTATTCTCAGTGACAACTGCAGCACGTTTGAAAGTGTGCCGGCATAAAAAAATTTTGTTCCATGCATACATTACAGTGAGAAAGCACTTTAAATGGGCATCTTCAAACATTTGCTAAATACTGTTTGAGGGAACTGTTCTAAGTTTTAAAGGTAGCTTAAAGGTAGAAAAGCAAGTTAGTTAAGCAATTTAAAATGGGTCATACCATAGATGAGAAGAAAATATTTGCGAAAAATTTATCTGTTAAAGGATTGGTATCCAAAATATACGCAGAACTTTTAAAACTCAACAATATGAAAACCAATGACCCAATTTAGAAAATGGGCAAAAGATCTGAACACACATCTCACAAAAGATGGTATACAGATGACAGATGACAAGGACGCATATGAAAAGATGCTCAACATCACACAACATCAGGAAATTGCAAATTAAAACTACATGCCTATTAGAATGACTAATATGCAAAACACTGACTATTCATAATGCTGGTGAGGATGTGGAACAGTAAGAACTCTCATTCACGGCTGGTGAGAACAAAAAATGTAACGGCCACTTGGGCAGTTTCTCAGAAAATTAAACATACTCATTGTATAACCCAGCAATCGTGCTCCTTTGTACCTACAAAAATGAGTTCAAAACTTATGTCCACACAAAAACCTGCACACGGTATTTTTAGCAGCTTTATTCATAACTTGGAAGGAACCAAGGTGTCTTTCAATAGGCGAATGGATAAACAACATGTGGTCCATCTGTGTAATGGAATATTATTCAGCACTGAAAAGAAATGAGCTCTCGAGCCACTAGAAGACGTGAAGGAACTTTAAATACATATGGCTGAGTGCAAAATTATTTAAGTCTACAAACTGTGTGATTCCAGCTATGTGACATTTAGGACAAGGCAGAACTATAGACACAGTAAAAGATCAACGGTTGCCAGAGGTAGGGGCTGGGGGTGGGGGTGGGGGAGGGCTGGATAGGTGGAGCGCAGGGGATTTTTAAGGCGGTGAAACTATTCTGTGTGATGCCATAATGCCGTTATGCATTTGTCAAAACTCATGGACCACTCAACGCCAAGACTGAACCCTAAACTACAGACATTAGTCAATAGTAACGCATCAATACAGGCTCATCAATTGTAAGGAGTGTGCCACGCTGATGCAATGTGTAGTAATAGAGGCAAGCGAGGGAGTGAGGGGACCTACGGGGGCTCTGTAACTTCTGTTCACATTTCCGTGAATCTAAAACTGCTCCAACAATAGTCTGTTTTTAAAAAGGGGAGAACAAACCTCTATGAAACAGGCTCAGCGGGGGTCTCTAAATGGAAACTTTTACATTCTAGACTTTTTCAGTAGGAAAAAATATACTTGTGAGTAATGAAATTACATTAAAAAAAACTTATTACATAATATGCTTTTCGCACTAATTCAAACAGACCTTTCTACCAGGAATTCAAAATTGAGATTGATTTAATAAATGTGTTGAATTAATAACATGTATATTGGAGATGGGCTATTTTGTCGATTGTTACATTATGCATATTTTTTTCAGGAAACTCATTACAGAACAGAGCTAAAGCTGGAATGTGAGTCTTCTTTAAATGGCCTTAGGTTAAAAAAAAAATAATGCCAGGAAAAGCAGAAAGAAAGCACTCAATTCATGCAACAAGTCAACAGAACAACCAGGCATATTTAAATCATTTTGACTGTTTACTGGTAAAGGATTGGGATCTTTGAAGAGTAATAATTTGATAAATTGCAACATCCCACCTGTGAAAATGAAAATGTAGCTTTCTATTTTACTGATAGTCCAAAGTAGTAAATTGGTTATTCTCTCTCTTGGCTGCAAGCTTGGACATCTTAGACCTTTGTGTCCTAGATAGTCTAGAAAAAAAAGATACTCTGTAGAAGGAAGTGTCATTTCGCAGTATTTCTCCATCACTCCAACCTCCTAGTTATTGAAGTATGTAGGATACAGTAATGGGTATTTTCAACTTTCCCATCAAAAAGAATTGAGATAGAGTTGGTTCAAAGGAACTAAATGAATGTACTTTTAATAACTTGAAAAAGATTGTTGCCATGTGGCTCTTTCTATAAATGTTGCATCCAGATAATTCGCCCTCTATTACACATCTATTTTCTGCACACAGAATGTAGTGTATTAAATATAGTGTCATAGTGTTATTCATGCATTTACCTCTGTAGGGAAGTCGTGGGAAGTTTAGTCTTTACCTTACGATAACTATAATTTGTTTAAAAAATAATGTAAGCTCCATAAGAACCAGCACACGCAGATGCTGAATAAATGCTTGCTGAATGAGTGAGTGAAAATCTAATCAGATATGTGAATATTAAGATCCAATAAAGTACTGATTTTAACCATTCTTTTTATGTTAATTTAAATTCTTATTTTGAGTGAAAATTTAATTAGATGTGTACATATTAACATCCAATAAAGCACTAATTTTAACGATTCTTTTTATGTTAATTTAAATTCTTGTTTTGAGATCATTTTAGAGTCACATGCAGTTGTAAGAAATAATACAGAGAGATCCCACGTACAGTTTACCCAGTCTCCCCCAATGAGAACATCGTATAAAACTTTTGTGCGATGTCACATCCAGGATACTGACATTCATAGAGTCAAGATACAGTCACTTCCATAACCACACAGATCCTACCTGTTGCTGTTTTCTTTCTTTCTTCCTAGATATTTTTTTTTTCCAATTTTTTTTTTTGTGGTGAAATACATAAACATAAATTTACCGTCTTCGTCATTTTTAAGTGGATGCCTCAGTGGTATCAAATACATTGACACCGTGGCATAAGCATCACACCATCCATCTCCAGAACCCCTTCCATCTTGCCAAACTGAAACTCTACACGCATTAAATAATCACTGTCTATTGTACTCCAAACCAGCCTCTGGCAACTACGATTCTACTTCTTTTCTCTGATTTTGATTATTCTAGGTAGCTCTTATAAGTGGAACGATGCAGTATTTGACTTTTTGTGGCTGCCTTATTTCACTTAGTGTAATGTCCTTAAGATTCATTCATGTGGTGGCATGTGGCAGAGCTGCCTTCCTTTTTAAGGCTAGTCGATATTCTAGTGTATGTATATAGTACATTTTGCTTATCGATTCACCTGTGGATGGACATGTAGGTTGCTTCTGTGTTCTGGTTTGTGAATAATGCTGCTATCAACATAGATGTACAAATACTTCTTTGAGACCCAGCTTTCAGTTGTTTGGAGTATATACCAAGAATGGAATTGCTGGATCATATGCTAAATCTATTTTTGATTTTTTGAGGAACAGTCACACTGTTTTTTACAGGGGTTTTCCATTTTACATTCCCGCCAACAATACACAGGGTTTCCATTTCTCCACATCCTGGACAACACCTATTGCTTTTTTTTTTGGAGGAGGGGACGGAAGTAGCCATTCTAATGGGTTGTGAGGTGATACCACATTGTGGTCTTGATTTGCATTTCCCTAATGATTAGTGATGTCAAGCACATTTTCATGTGCTTATTGGCCTTTGTATAGCTGCTTTGGAGAAATATCTATTTAAATACTTTTCTCATTTTTGAATTGGATTGTTTGTTTTTTGTTGCTGAGTTTTAGGAGTTCTCCATATATTCTCGATATTAATCCCTTACCAGGTATTTGATTTGCAAATATTATCTTCAATTCTATGGGTTACCTTTACACTCCATTGGTATTGTTCATTGATGCATTAATGCTTTAAATTTTCATGAAGCCGTTTTCAGTCTTTTTTGTTTTCAGTTGCCTGTGCCGTTGGTGTCATATCCAGGAAATCACTGCCAAATCCAGTGCCTCATACTTTCTTTTCAGAGTTTTCTAGTTTTCACTCTTACATTTAGGAGTTAACGTTTGTATGTAGTATTAGGTGAGGGTCCAACTTTATTGTTTTGCATGTGGATATTCAGTTTTTTTTCTGAACCGTTGTTGAAAAGACTGTCTTCTCACTGGATGGCCTTGCCACCCTTATTTAAGATCATTTGATCATGTAAGTGGGGCTTTATTTCTGGACTCTCTAGTCTATTGCTCTATATGTCTGTCTTTATATCAAATTATTTTGATTCCTGCAGCTTTGTAGTACATTTTGAAGTCAAGGTGTACGGGTCTTCCAACATTGTTCTTTTTCAATATTGTTTTGGCTATTCAAGGTCTCTTTGAATTCCCTATGAATTTTAGTATAGATTTTCTATTTCTCCAAGAAATGTCATTGGGATTTTGGTAAGAGTTGCTTTGAATCTATAGATCGCTTTGAGTAATGAGGACATTTTAACAATATCGAGTCTTTTAATCTATAAACATGGGATGTCTTTCCATTTATTTATGTCTTAATTTCTTTCAACAATGTTTTATGGTTTTCCTTGTACAGATTTTTTAAAAATGTTATTTTAAAGCAATTACCTTAATACTGATTTTTTTCTTATTGATTCATTCCTTAGTACATTACCATCATATTATAATGTTATATTGTGTTGATCTATATATTATGCCAGCTTGTGGGTCCTAGATAGTCTAGAAAAAAAAGATACTCTGTAGAAGGAAGTGTCATTTCGCAGTATTTCTCCATCACTCCAACCTCCTAGTTATTGAAGTATGTAGGATACAGTAATGGGTATTTTCAACTTTCCCATCAAAAGGAATTGAGATAGAGTTGGTTCAAAGGAACTAAATGAATGTACTTTTAATATCTTGAAAAAGATTGTTGCCATGTGGCTCTTTCTATAAATGTTGCATCCAGATAATTCACCCTCTATTACACATCTATTTTCTGCACACAGAATGTAGTGTATTAAATATAGTGTCATAGTGTTATTCATGCATTTACCTCTGTAGGGAAGTCGTGGGAAGTTTAGTCTTTACCTTACGATAACTATAATTTGTTTAAAAAATAATGTAAGCTCCATAAGAACCAGCACACGCAGATGCTGAATAAATGCTTGCTGAATGAGTGAGTGAAAATCTAATCAGATATGTGAATATTAAGATCCAATAAAGTACTGATTTTAACCATTCTTTTTATGTTAATTTAAATTCTTATTTTGAGTGAAAATTTAATTAGATGTGTACATATTAACATCCAATAAAGCACTAATTTTAACGATTCTTTTTATGTTAATTTAAATTCTTGTTTTGAGATCATTTTAGAGTCACATGCAGTTGTAAGAAATAATACAGAGAGATCCCACGTACAGTTTACCCAGTCTCCCCCAATGAGAACATCGTATAAAACTTTTGTGCGATGTCACATCCAGGATACTGACATTCATAGAGTCAAGATACAGTCACTTCCATAACCACACAGATCCTACCTGTTGCTGTTTTCTTTCTTTCTTCCTAGATATTTTTTTTTTCCAATTTTTTTTTTTGTGGTGAAATACATAAACATAAATTTACCGTCTTCGTCATTTTTAAGTGGATGCCTCAGTGGTATCAAATACATTGACACCGTGGCATAAGCATCACACCATCCATCTCCAGAACCCCTTCCATCTTGCCAAACTGAAACTCTACACGCATTAAATAATCACTGTCTATTGTACTCCAAACCAGCCTCTGGCAACTACGATTCTACTTCTTTTCTCTGATTTTGATTATTCTAGGTAGCTCTTATAAGTGGAACGATGCAGTATTTGACTTTTTGTGGCTGCCTTATTTCACTTAGTGTAATGTCCTTAAGATTCATTCATGTGGTGGCATGTGGCAGAGCTGCCTTCCTTTTTAAGGCTAGTCGATATTCTAGTGTATGTATATAGTACATTTTGCTTATCGATTCACCTGTGGATGGACATGTAGGTTGCTTCTGTGTTCTGGTTTGTGAATAATGCTGCTATCAACATAGATGTACAAATACTTCTTTGAGACCCAGCTTTCAGTTGTTTGGAGTATATACCAAGAATGGAATTGCTGGATCATATGCTAAATCTATTTTTGATTTTTTGAGGAACAGTCACATTGTTTTTTACAGGGGTTTTCCATTTTACATTCTCGCCAACAATACACAGGGTTTCCATTTCTCCACATCCTGGACAACACCTATTGCTTTTTTTTTTGGAGGAGGGGACGGAAGTAGCCATTCTAATGGGTTGTGAGGTGATACCACATTGTGGTCTTGATTTGCATTTCCCTAATGATTAGTGATGTCAAGCACATTTTCATGTGCTTATTGGCCTTTGTATAGCTGCTTTGGAGAAATATCTATTTAAATACTTTTCTCATTTTTGAATTGGATTGTTTGTTTTTTGTTGCTGAGTTTTAGGAGTTCTCCATATATTCTCGATATTAATCCCTTACCAGGTATTTGATTCGCAAATATTATCTTCAATTCTATGGGTTACCTTTACACTCCATTGGTATTGTTCATTGATGCATTAATGCTTTAAATTTTCATGAAGCCGTTTTCAGTCTTTTTTGTTTTCAGTTGCCTGTGCCGTTGGTGTCATATCCAGGAAATCACTGCCAAATCCAGTGCCTCATACTTTCTTTTCAGAGTTTTCTAGTTTTCACTCTTACATTTAGGTCTTTGAGTTAACGTTTGTATATAGTATTAGGTGAGGGTCCAACTTTTTTGTTTTGCATGTGGATATTCAGTTTTTTTTCTGAACCGTTGTTGAAAAGACTGTCTTCTCACTGGATGGCCTTGCCACCCTTATTTAAGATCATTTGATCATGTAAGTGGGGCTTTATTTCTGGACTCTCTAGTCTATTGCTCTATATGTCTGTCTTTATATCAAATTATTTTGATTCCTGCAGCTTTGTAGTACATTTTGAAGTCAAGGTGTACGGGTCTTCCAACATTGTTCTTTTTCAATATTGTTTTGGCTATTCAAGGTCTCTTTGAATTCCCTATGAATTTTAGTATAGATTTTCTATTTCTCCAAGAAATGTCATTGGGATTTTGGTAAGAGTTGCTTTGAATCTATAGATCGCTTTGAGTAATGAGGACATTTTAACAATATCGAGTCTTTTAATCTATAAACATGGGATGTCTTTCCATTTATTTATGTCTTAATTTCTTTCAACAATGTTTTATGGTTTTCCTTGTACAGATTTTTTTAAAATGTTATTTTAAAGCAATTACCTTAATACTGATTTTTTTCTTATTGATTCATTCCTTAGTACATTACCATCATATTATAATGTTATATTGTGTTGACCTATATATTATGCCAGCTTGTTTTATTTATATGCGGATAGAGAAATGTTCATCAATTTTACCTGTGGACTAAAAATTTATTAGAATATTTAAATGACATTTAATTCAGTATAGCTAGAAAATGGTGTCAGTAGACAAACCTATTATTAAAATAATTTAGGGTTTGAATTTTATCTTATGAAGCTCAGCATTATCTCCTACAGAATTCACAAGTCCAATGAAAGGTGAATAGTTTAATATCCTTTGCATTGTTTATGGTTCTCATTTTCTTGCTTAATGGACCTGCTATTTCAGACATTGTTTTTCTTTACCTTTTAATCAGCTTAAATGTATCAAAATACCCATAAAGAGACAAGTCCTGTTACAAGTAAAGCATGAGAATCTATGGCTGGCAATTTTTTTCAAGATGCAAAGAGATATTGATATTATTTCACAGAGCTTTCCTGTCTGCTCAGCCTTCTGGGAATAAATGATCACATACCATTAAACCAGTTTTCACTGTACCAGATACCTTATGTAAAAGAAGACCTTAACATCACAAAGATTATAGTATACTCTGTTAACCAGAAAATAAAAAGATAAAAAGTCCATCTTTCACTTCTCTACATTCTCCAGGATAATTAGCCCAAAACTTTTGCATAAAAGTATTTCCGTTTTATTCGTTCATTCACTCATTCTAAGATGACAGTTAGTACCTCTTGTAAGCTAATTGTATCATTATGCATTGCGGGGGCTGTGAGATCCAGTTTCCACGATGGCCCCCAATGATTTCTATTTCCCGCTACCCACCCCCTTGGGTAGTCCCCTCCTACATTGCATGTTGGAAATCATGGCAAGTCAATTCTGAGATTAGGCGGTAAAAGGCTGTGGCTTCCATCTTGAGCTCTGTGTCTCTTCGATCACTCTCTCTAGGAAAACCATGTGGTCTGCAGCTCTGTGGGTGGCCCACGTGGTGAGGAACCATGGCCGTGTGTGGGAGCTTTGAGATGGATCCTGTTGACAAAAGCAAGTTTCATCCTGGCTGACACCTTGGCTGCAGCCTTAAGAGAGACCCTGTGTCTGTGTATCAGCTATAGAAACTAGTCTAGAATTCTTGGCTCTCAGACATTTTGAGATAAGTGTGTGTTGTTTTACCTTGATACTTTCGGGACATGTTTTTACATCATAATAGATAAACTAATACTGAGGCACGTGGATGAAGGAGACACTGTCTCTGCCTTAAAGAAGCTTCTAATTCAGAAAAAGTGGTGGTTTACTGTTAAGCCAAAAGTAGGTACAAGGAGAGCACATCGAAGCCGCACTCTTCAGTCTCAGGGGCCAGAAACAGCAGAGAAATGGTGCCTAATCCTGGCTCAGAGGGTGAGGACGAGGAGGTAGCCATCGGAAAGCTCGGAGCGGGAGAGGCACAGTGTTCCCGATGAAAGGACCAGAGTAAGTCAGCAAGGGCCCAGGGCGGGCAGAAGCAAGCACGATACCCCCGAGGACAGGGTTCGTGTGGGTGGTGAGGAGCGAGGAAAACGAGAACGGAGAGGTAACAGTTGAGAAGGGACGTGGACGGCTAAGGAAGAAATTTGATTTTTGTCCTGAAGGTCAGCACAGCCACCGAAGATCATTGGGCAGAAACACGGCTACGATCAGAGTGCGAGGCAGAGTGAGTCCAGAGACGGAGACGCTGCACAGAAACAGGAAGCAGTGGTGGCCCGTGACAGAGCCTAATGCAGGAAGTCGGGAGGAGATTAGATCTTGAGCAGTTGCTCAAGATAGAAATCTGGAAGTCACTGGAAACAGCTCTCTTTTCCTTATAACTGCACCAGTTAGTAACCAGATTATCTTAGTGTCTAATGCCTGAAATTTTGTTTGTTCCTTTTTAGTTTGTCCCTTCACCCCTTTCCACACTAAAGTAGTGTTAAGTAAACCCTTACGCTTCTTCCCTCTGTGATTGTGATGGCTCCCTAATGATTCTGCTCCTAGCCATGCGTACTTTAAGTCTCTGTGCTCCTGCTAGGGCCGTTAAAACACACACGCACACGCGCGTGCGCACACACGCTGTAAGCACTCTCCCGCCCTGCTCACATATGTTTGACCGCTTTCCTGTATCCCCGAGTTCGCCGTCCAACCTCTGGCCTCCTCTTATTCTCCTCTCTAGCGCAGTCATATTAAACTACTGGGGTCCCTTATGCATCTCTAAACCTTCTCTCTCCTCACTCTTACTTGGCTACAAAGACTCGTAGCTTGTGTGTCATCTCTTCTTGGACACAGAAGCCGGTATCTCTGCTTCCCATCTGTGCTGTCTCGTCCCCCTATGAAATAATTTGAGATTCACATGCCAGTCTCTCCTGCTGGTTGTGAACTCCATGAAGGCAGGAACGTTCCCCGCGTGTCTGGTACTCTCGGCACAGTATCTGGCATAAAATAGACAATAAATGCGTGTGAAGTTGCGGAATGGCTCGAAGGAGCACAGCATCCGAACGCGGCTGCAGGACAGGTAGGTTGTCCTGTACAGTGGTGCCCACTTATCCACGCTTTTGCTTTCTGCGGTTTCAGTCTCCCGCGGTCAGCTGAGGTCTGAAAATATTAAACGGAAAATTCCAGAAATAATCAGTTCTTAAGTTCTAAATCGTGTGCCATTCTGAGTAGCTTGATGAAATCTCGCGCCATCCAGCTCTGCCCCACCCTGGGTATGAATCATCCCTTTGTCCAGCATCTCCATACTATGTACACACCTCGCCTGTCAGTCACTTTGTAGCTGTCTCAGTTTTAAGATTGGTTATCAGAGACAGAGAGAGACCACATTCACATAACTTTTATTACAGTATGCTATTATAATTGTTCTTTTTTATTATCTCTTACCGTGCCTAACTTATAAGTTAAACTGATCATAGATATGCATATGTAGGAAAACTCATGGTATATCTAGGATTCGGTACTATCTGAGCTTTCAGGCATCTGTGGGGGTCTTGGGATGTATCCCCGGTGCATAAGGGGGGCCACTGTGTCTTTGTCTTTGTGAAAGCCCAATCAAACAGTGCTTTGTAAGAGAACTTTCAGAACGATTTAAAAAATCCTGTTTTTTTTTCATGTTCATCTCTGTCTTCAGATATGATTCAGCTGACGTCTTCTCTGACAGGCGATTTATTTGAAGTGGGGGGAACTCCCCAGCCGGATGACCGGGGCAGAAACATGTTCCCACTGATCATGATATGAATTTGAAGGGAACAATTAAGGCACTATTTCCATTTTGATTCTAATAGTAAGCCTTTTTACTTGTATGCCTTTCAACCTGTCTACATCCCAGCTGAAACGCCAATGAAGCCTTATGTCAGAGCTCTTAAAAGGCCTTTGAAAAGGGAATATGTGAAATCATAAATGCTTCAGAAATAAGAAAACGTTTCTCAGTCCATTACATTCTTAACCCCTTGCTTCTGCTTAGCAGACTTTGTTAAAGGTCAATAAGACTGTTTTAACAGTCTGTGCTTTAGTCTTCCAAGAGAACATATTGTTTCTATTCAAAATATCCATCATTAATAAGTGACTGATTTGGTATATGCTGAGTTTATGTTTTGAGTAAAACAAAAACTCATCATCAAGAAGAATTAAGCATAAACTAAACTGAAATCTAAATTTCAAACTCTTAAGTTAGAATGTACATAGAAATTTGTAACTTTGGGGTTACTTTTCTTTCCCATTAGATCAATGAGTAACAAAACATCTGCATAATGCTTTGTAGTTTATGAGGACTATTTCTGTACACTTTTCTCATTTTTCATCATAATGATTCATTGTCTTAAGTAATACTTTAATTTCATTCTGTAATAAGGAGCCCGAAGTGTGATATTAGGTGACTTGAGTGACCCCACTAAGCTGTGAAAGAGTTGCCACGTGACCCTTGGTCCAGTCATAAACCTTTGTTAATTCTCTTGGACATGACACAGTTATTCTGTTTGTGTTTTTGTTAGTTTATTTGTAAAAAGTGTTTCTAGAACAGTTTACAAGATGGCTTTTGAAAATGCACAAGCTAATACTCTGAAATGTATTTGCAGGTTTCCCATTATAGTAGTATAAAAATATGTCATTTTCCTATCAAATTTTCCCTAAGAAATTAAATTTTTATTGTATAAAAAGCTAGAGTTACCTTTCTCTAAAGGATTTTTCTTTCAAGTACTCTTTGGCATTTTTGAATTTGTGGTTCATTTCATCTTTTTATGACTACAGAAATTAAATGATTCTTGGCCGTACATCAAAAGATTATCATGTAGTTATTATTTATTTTTATAGCTTAGATGAATCTGGTGCTAGCTCATTATAGTGCATGTCCCACTGGCCAAATGCATACAATCTGGAAACATGACATGCATTTTTAATAATAATAAGGCAGTAATTCTGCATTCTGCATAGATGTACCAGGGACTACTTAAGTGAGGTTTAATGTCAATTAAGAAATAGTGCAATGTCCTTACTGAAATTCTGTGATAGTCACATTTATCTGTTTTTTTTCACCCCCCAAGCCAGGTCTAAACAACCACTTTAGAAGAGTATTTACTAAGCATTAACTTGATGTATCATTTTTCTTAACTATGCATATTATCACACAGTAAAATAAGCAGTATAAACACTTCTCCTGTGTTTAGAGTGATAAGCATTCTGAAGTATCAATATAGACACAAATACAGGTCGTTAAATGTTTTGCTTATGGCTTTAGGCCCAAGTATCATTATCTGAAAGTATTTAGAATGAGTGAGTAAAAGCCATAGCAAATTTCCAAATTCCATTTTAGAGAATAATTGCAGTTATCTATCATCAAACTGCTGGCAAGTAATGGCATTGCCTCGTTGGATTTTTACCCTTTTTTATGGTTCTGGCCCTTCCTCAGTTGTATGGTCTATAAGATGTTAAGTGGATTTGAAGGGCCAGGGAGCCTGGAAGCCCAGAATACTCCAGCCCTGTGACTTTAAGAATCAGCATGAAAGAGAGAGCGTTGGTGCAATATGGAGAGTGAGCCTAAATATTTGGAATCTGTGTTGGGCCATGTGAAGATTACTACCCAGTATTAATAATATTCCAAAAGATGTGTTAAGATGTGTTACGTGTTATCAGTAGTGTTTGTAATGGACACGTGAATTCTACTCTACTCTATGTCACCTGCCGTAAGAAACTGCATTAGAAACTCAGGGCTGCAATAACAAGGCACCACAAACCAGGTATCTTAAATAGTAGGCATTTATTCTCTCACAGTTATGGAGGCTAGAAGTCCAAAATCCAGATGTTGGCCGGGCCACGCTCTCTCTGAAGGTTCTAGGGAGGATTCCTTCTTTGCTTCTGGCGGCTGCCAGCGATCCTTGGCATTCATTCCCGGTTTTCAGACGCGTCACTCCAGCATCTGCCTCCATCTTTGCATGGCCTTCTCCCCTGTGTGTCTGTGTCCAAATTTCCCCCTTCTTATAAGGATACCAGTCATTGGATTAGAGCCCACCCCGATCCTGTATGACTTCACCTAATTCGATTCCATCTGCAAAGATCCTGTTTCTAAATAAGGTCAGATTTACAAGTTCTAGGGTTTAGGACTTCAACATATCTATTTGGGAGATATAGTTCAACCCAGAACAGAGACCATATATTTTCAAACTCAATGGCTTTGGAAATTAGAAATGTTGAAAACAGTTGTGTATTTTTAGTATCAGTATGAAATATATGTTTATTATCTATGTGTATAAAAAATCACCATAGAACTTAGTGTCTTAAACCAACAACCGTTTTATTGTATCTTAGGCTTTTGTGGGTCAAAACTTGGGCAGGGTATGGCTGGGTAGTTCTTCTCCATGTGGAATCCAGGATTGTATTCAGCTAGTGGCTTTGTAAGCTAGTAAGACCGTGGATTCAGAACCTCTTCACATGCTCTCTGAAGCAGAGTAGTCGGAGGTCTAACGTGGCTGTTCAGGGCTCCAAGAGTAAGTAACCCAGGAGTCAGGAACTGGAAACTTTTAGTTTTTTAAGGGCCAGGCTCAAAATTTGGCACAGTAGAGCTTTCACCAGATTCTGTTGGTCAGTACAGTCACAGAGCACCTCTTTAAGGGGAGACAGAAGACTCTCTACTGAAGGACTGTTGTCCACCTTCTGGCCATGAATTATTTACATTCCTTTTACATTCAAAAATATCACCCTTACATTGCCCTGAATTGAAAAAGCTGATGATATAAATCAAAGCCATGTACAAATGACATTTCTTTCCATCTGAAGACCTGTGAACTGTTGGGAGAATTGACCTGCTCTCCTCCCAACATTTTATGGTCGGGTCGGGTTAGGGTAACCATAGACCACCCTCTTCAAAGTGAGAAATGGGGTGCAGGTGGCAGTTACTGTCCCACACTATTTCTGAAGTCCAGCCATATACAGATCACCAGTTCCTTGCAATGGCTCTTGTTGATGCTCTGAGTCATCTATCCTTTTCCATGAAAAACTTTATAGGATTCCTGTGTATCAAATGATAACCCAATCTGCTGAACCAAAGCCAAACACATTTGTTTCTGACGTACATTTTCTTTTTTGGGCTGAGATTTAGGGTATTCTGGAAAAATTATACAAAAAGAATTTTTGTCTAGTTGAAAAGGTGTATCAAGCACATGTCAAGATTCATAGCGGCCCTCTTTCTGGCAGGGAGGGTCTAAGATATATAACCCTTAGAAGCTTGGAATTCCTATTAGGCTTGCCCTCCAGTCTTGTTAAGGTCTCAACAAAGGAATGCCCCAGCGGCCAGTTTTACAGGTAGTTGCCCAGATTTAACCTTGGACCTGAGGCCATTTCTGAATTTGCGAGTCTATTGCTAGGAAAGACTGGGATGAGAAACATTTTTATTTTTATACCCACCCTGTCCCGGCACCTTTATATTTCCTGTAAATCCTGCTCACTAACTCAGAGGTTTTTCTTTACTTTACCTCTCTTCTCATTTTGCCCTCTGGCCATCTTTTGCTGAGGGTTTGTAAGACCCAAGAAGCCTTCACACAGGCTTTTGACATTCATGAAGACAGTGCGAAGGGTGGGCTCAGCAAAGCTTCTCTCCCTCTGTGTAGTCTCAGGGACTTCCCCTGTGGTTTCTCCTGCAAGCCACCCAGCTTCTGATATGGACTCTCAGGCAACCCAGAGTGAATGTTCCAAGAGACAGGAAGTGGAAGCTGCCATCTTCACAAGGTTTAGGCCCAGAAGCACATGCCTCATCATCCTTTCTGCATTTTCATTGGTCAATACTATCATCAATCATAGACCTCCCCTCCCAGATGGTAAGGGAAAAGCCATGACCCTTACTGGACATTCTTAATGGACAGAGTGTCAGATAACTTATGGCCATCTTTAATCCAATGTAATTCATGTCTTTAATTCAGTTCATTGATGAATAAGACATTTTTCTACCCTCAAGGAGCTTACGTTATAGTTCTAAACAGATATGAAAACAATCATCTAAAATGCAAGGCAGAATGAAATGTATCAAAGACAGAAACAAATGAAATGTGTGAGTACTTTAGCGGGGGAAAATGTTTTCTTTGACCTTGGAGTCCCTGGCTAGGGCTGAAAATGAAATGATAAAAATAGATTAACAGGAGAGAAACACAAGTTTTATGTGACACAGGAGCCTTTATAAGGAAACGAAGACCTGAAGAAACAGATCTGACTATGTTTATGTTAGGTTTAATGAAGAGTGGGCAGTCACGTAGAAATACGATAGGTCATGAGGTTAGCATCATAAACTAGGAGAAATTCAGCCAGGCCTGTTTGGCAGGATAAGGACGCTCCTTTCTCCCGGGTATAAGTTTTAGGGCACCTCTCACAGGAAAGTTTCAGGACCCATTTCAGGGGGGATGGGTGGGAATGCCAGAGTGACCTTCCTGCTTCTGCTGTTTTTACAAACTTCTTCAGCTTAGTATGCCAGGGTGCCATATTTTGGGCTAAAGTTTCCTGAACCCCACAGGAGTATGACAAATCCGCCCTTATGCATGTACTTGCAAGTAGTCACTAGCTCTTGTTTCTGTCTCTTTTATTATCAAGTGGTTTTCAACTTGTTTTTAACTGCAGCCTATGCTTTACACTGTGATTCAGAATAAACATGCACAACACACACACACACACACACAGACACACACACACACACACACACACACACACACACACACAGTAACTAAGTTTCTTCAAATAGCTCTTACCCTACAACTGTGCAGGGGACTTTGATATTTTTCATTCTTTTCTTTCTTTTTCTATTGTACCTAATTTTTAGAAATTCTGGTTATTGTCCACAGAATTGACTTCTCTACTACAGTTTGATTTCATAAACTGCAGTGTGAAAAACAACTGTCTGGAAGAAGCAGGACAAAGAGGCTCATGGGTCACAGTTCCACAATAGCTTATTGTTAAAATTTATTCTTTACAGGAAGAGCTGGGAATGGACTGAATAGGGGAATATGAAAGAACTTTCATACCAGCTTTTTCCCAGCGGCTTCTCTAACAAAACATATGCCCAATGTCTTTTGATATATGTTATTTGACTCTGTACCCATGATGTGTCTGCTAATTCTGAGCTGCTCGGATAGGACAGAGTTGGAAGAAGCCATAAAACCTTGTTAACTTTAGTGGCTTTGAAAATACCATTATGTTCTTTTAGAAGTCGTCATCTTTTTCTGATAAGAAAAGTGTATAATTTTTTTAGTTTGTTTAGAAGCTGTCGTGCTGAGCATTTGAAATTGGAAAAAATATGGGGAAAATGACCATGCAATGAATTTGCTTATAGTGTTGCTATGATAATTATAAAATGTGGAGTCATTCTTTAGTTATCCACTGAACATTGTTTACTTAGTGCTTGAAATCTAACCGTAAACGAGACAACACAAATCTGTCATGAAATTTGTATTCTGCACGGACAGACCAAAGAAAGCAAGTCAAGAAAATAATTGCGAATTTTGATGGATGCTATGAAAGGAACAAACGTGAGCTGAAACAGAGAATGTAGGGATCAGGCGTTAACCAAGAGTGGTCAGGGAGGGCTTCTCTGAGGAGGTGGCAGTTAAGATGAGACTAAGGGCTAGTAAGGAGCTGCCTGTGATTAGACCAGTGGGAGGAGCACACCAGAGCGTGGGGAGAAGTTCCAGGGTTAGGATGTGGTTGCTGTGTTTGGAGAACTGAAACTCCAGAGGAGTGAAGCCTAGTAATTTAGGCGGGGAAGTTGTTTGAGACGGGGCAAGGGTGGTGGATAATAACCCATTTAGCAAGGACTCAGAGACTCCAGAAAGGGGTGTGGATTTCTTTTTCCCCTAGCACAGCAGGAAGCTATTCAGTTATTTATTGAGGAGAGGGCTAGGTCAGATTTATGTTTTAAGGTCAGTTTGCTGTATGGAGATCGAACTGGAGTGGAACGAAATTGGAAGTGAGAATACTAATCTTATTCTCTGTAAATTCTGGAAGAGGAAAAATTATTTTTCCAGCTTCTTGGCTGAAGCACTCCGTGTAATAAAAGACAGATTAATAGGAGGGGAAAACAAATAAAAGTTTAGTATCGTATATACTTCCTGTATACATGGGCGTTACCCAGGAAAACTGAGTAACGCCTCAAAATGGCCCAAGCCATCACCTTAAATACCATCTTCAGCTGAAGACAAAAGAAAGATGTTGGGGTTGGGGACAGCCAGTTATGGGACGTTCTCAGGCAAAGCACAATACAGACATATTTCAGAGATATTGGGAATTTGGTTCCAGATCAATGCAGTAGAGCGAATATTGCAGTAAAGCAAGTCACACTAGTTTTTGGTTTACTGGTGCATGTAAAAGTTATGTTTATATTATACTATAGTCTACTAAGTGTGCATTATCTCTAAACAATGTACATACTTTGATTAAAAGTACTTTTTTGCTAAAAAATGCTAACCAACATCTGAGCCTTCAGTGAGTCATAATCTTTTTGCTGGTGGAAGGTCTTGCCTTCAAGATGTAAAAAAAAAAAATGCACTAAAAGGGGGGAGGGGGAGGAAGGAAGGGGAAGAGGAAGAGGGGAGGGAGAGAGAGAGAGAGAGAGAGAGAGAGAGAGAGAGAGAGAGAGAGAGAGAGAAAGGAAGGCTGGGGTAGAGAGAGAGTCTCCTTTACAAATGGAGATTTCCCTTAAAAATGTAAATGTCTCTTACAAAAGGGAAACTTCTGAGTTTTGAGAGCTACTCCTGTGTCTGCTGTTTCTTAAAAATAACCAGTTCAAAATAATCGACATGCCAAAGAGGCGTATTTAGCAGTGGTGTATTCTGCTCCCCTTCACTACCCACTAAAGTAATTACATTTTCATTCATTTAGAAATTGTAGCATGTACTTTGGTGCTATTAGATTACCCTTGAACTGCTATTGGCTACAGCAAGATTTCTGTGTTTTTTATTTTAGAATTCATAGGACATCCAGACAGCTTGCTCATTAGCCCTTAAGTGGAGGCTTTTAAGATAAGGTATAAAAGTAGCAATAAGAACTTTTATATATTTGTATTCACTCATTAATTCAGCAGGCATTGTTTTTCAGGTAGTAGAGAAGACACTGTCTCTTATTTAAAACACATAATTTGGTTCCAAACATATTTATAATGTTAATTTTATGACTAACAGAAGGTGATGGGAATCCTTATGGGCAGCTGGGCTTGAATGGCAAGTTAACAGTAGTAGACAGTCTAAATGGAATTAATCATAGAAATAATAAAACTTATGAGTTAGAGAGAAACTTGTAGTTCATCTAATCACCCTATTTTACCAACTAAAGGTCAAATATATGGTGACAGAAAATTTGACTTTGGGTGGTGAACACACAGTTCAATATATAGATGATGTATTACCAAATTGTACACTTGAAACCTATATAATTTTATTAATCGATGTCACTCAATAAATTTAATTTTAAAAGAGTAAAGAAAACCATAAAAGAGTCAAGAGAGGTCGCAGAGCTACTTGGCGATTCCTTCTGTCAAGGTAGAGCATCAAAGGCAATTTAAGTGAAATACAGTGGACCGACTCTCCGAAGAAATTACCTTCACTTGAGTGCAATTCAATAAAAATACCTTTCACCTTTATCCAGAGCTTTTGCATTTTCCGAAGAAGAGTCTAACTTGTTGCCTTTTTATATAAAGATCTGCAAGAATTTTTTTTTTTTAATTGAGAGCCAGGAAACAAAACAAAAACAAAATACAAACGACTTTTGTCAGGAGTCAGTTGGTTTTCCTTCACGGTAATGAGAGCTGTTAGGTTCAGCATGTTTCCCTTTTTCACTTTGTGCCCAGGATCCTCAGAGTTAGGTGAAATGGGTTAAGGAATTTTTCTCCCTTTTTACTCTGTTTTTTTTTTTTCTGATTTTCTGTTTATTTTTCTTAAGTTCTATTGTATGAAAGGCTTTACTTCAAGTCACTTTATAAATTTCTTTTGATAGCTATTGAACTATAAATTATTCAGAAATAAATGCTTAGGGACTAAGTCAAGACAACAATTCAGGACTTCCAGCTCTCAGTCCACATTTTAATCCATTCTATCATTATTGGGAAACCATTTATATCTCTGACTATTCTATCCCAGTAGAGAAAAATAGTTATTTCCAGTATTTGTGTAAGAGGGAGATTTGAATCAAAAAAGGTGTTTACCTCCCTCTATAGCTTTGACTCAGATTTCAAAACCTAATAATCACAACTCTCAACTCTTAAGCAAAAAAAAAAAAAGTTTCTGTTTGCTTTGGAAATTTGGAAGTATATTATTTTATAGGCACCCAGCACTGTTCACTGTATTATATAGATGCCTATATATTCACAGTGAAGTTTGAGACAAATTTGGGTATTCTTTTGAATGCAGACTGTATCCACAAAGACCAAGGCAGAGGAAAACTTTTAAATTAAGCTTTTCCTCTGAAACAAAGTGTGTGGTTTCTGAATATCGCCCATCACATGCTGCTGGGCATTGGGTTTCCTCCTCAGTGGGGAAGCCTGAGACTTCTGCACAAAGGAACTCAGAGCGCTTGATGTTTCTCATCTGGTGACCTTGAATTACAGGGCTGCTCTTTCATTGATGTGCTGAATGGAGGACCAGTTATCACAGCAGCCACGGCCAGTGTGGCACAGCTGCCCACACTCTATAATGATCTCTGAAAAGAATATATTAACTACGTTAAAAGTTGGTTTTGGCCATCAGTCACAGAAAGAGCTGCCCTTGAGAGGTTAAGATTTGCCTTCTTACAATCCAGTGAGAGTCATGGTAGATGTTAGAAAGATAGAGCAAGGCATACTTTACTACAACTTTTGATGTTTCAATATAATCTTTTGGAGGAGAAATTGAGAATATATTTATAGGAAGTGCATCTGAACTCAGAATGGAAAGTAGAAGCGTTGAGTGTTATTTTCAGTAACCGGCTGTTGTATATCATATTTCCTTTGTTATTATTACAGAGCACAAACAAATAACATTAGTTATTATTATTAATCCTTCAGAAAATCACTTTGCAGCCTGCATAAGGGACTTAGTCCAGAGCCAACTGACTATATTCAAATCCTGGTTTTGTGACATAAGTCCTGGACAACACTAGTCAACTTACTTAACCTCGCTTCTACAAAATGGGGTTAATCATAGTGCCCACTGCATTGGATTGTTGTGAGGATTGGTGGAACCAATATTCGTAAATCGCTAGAACACTGCTAGGCATAATCAATATTATTCGAATAGTGATTATTTTTACATAAATTATCCTGTTTAATCAGGTGACAGATTATTTTCCTGATAAAACATTGTTCTCTTCATTTATATATGTACAATTATCACAAAAATTCTTTTATTTTTCTCCTGGGACCCCAGTCCTTGCAGCTCCATCTTCTGCCCTGGACTCCGAGACAGGTCTGAGACCACCCAGGAGCACACTGCAGCAGTAACAGGTGGTCAAAAGTCCAGACCCCAACAAGAGCATTGTCTCACTTTCCTCTTTGACCAAAACCCTTTCCCCTCAGAGGGTAAGAGTCTCCTGAGTGACCTGCTCCCTTCTGTGCCATCTAAGCGAAGTTTCTTGACCTTTTTTGTCCAAGGACTGCATTGGCAATTTGTCAAAGCCAATTAATTGCTTCTCAGAATAGTATCTGCAAATGCAGATAACACAGCGGATTACAAAGAAAATCACAGATACTAAAATAGAATTAGAGTTTTTGAAATTGCGATATCGGAATATATGTGCTTCTTTATTAAACAACGAGATCTATTGGAGGGTCTAATAACATCCATAATTACAAAGGTGTGATGAGCATGGGTGATGTTTGAGATGTCTGCAATGAATACACTGGCAAACCAAACTAAAATATCTATGATTTTTATTGGCAACAAAGTCAGAGGTATTGCTAATACCACTACAGTTTGTTGCCTATATTCCATAATTGAAGGTAATGATAAATTTAGTGATAATAAAAATATATTATGTCCCCATCTAAGTTGATGGACTCTGAGAATTCTGTCCAAACCTCTCAGTGGATCCCAAGTTAAGAACCCCTTGAACCAATACTCATTCATCCTTTTCTGGTGTCAGAGAAGGAAAGAAAGAAGAGCTTTCTAAGTCAATGTCCTTGACCCAGGCTGCCGCTATGTCAATGCAAGGTCCTTGAGCCTCTTCATCCTAGTACATCACTTCTGCTTTTCCAACATCAACTATTTTCTAGAACCTTGGCTTCCAATCTATTATTAGTTTTATTCTTTCTTTTCTTTGCTGATATGTAATTGATATGTAAAGTCATGTACATTTAAGGTGTAAAATGTGTTGATTTGACGTACTTAGATATTTGTTAAACAAAAAATTTTAACTTCCACAGCTGAAAGTCTTTCTAAAAGAAAGGGTTTATTAGGCCATTGCTAGCAAAAACAAAAAATAAAACAAAACAAACAAAAACAAGAAACAAAAAACACCACCTGTCTTGGGGCATGAAGTCTAAATCACCAGCAATATGGCTAGACAGAAAAGATAACATGTCACCGTCCCTGAGTTTTGCAAGCGTTTTTTTATACATCAAATGGGGGGAGAGAAGGATGTAAGCCATTTTGAAAGGAATTACATTAGCTATAGAAAAGGGATTGGAGAAGATGAAGCGGGGCCCATTCTGGGATGGGAAACTGAGTCCTCCAAGAAGAATTGTCTGCTCTTGTGGATTAGCTGTGGGCAGGAGATTGGAAAGTTCACATGTAAATAAGAAACGGAGGCTCCTGGGATTCGATGGCACCTGGCTATTCTCCGTTTTGGACAATGTCAGAAATAGCTGCCTGAAATAAATTCCAGTAGACACACAGGTGTGTGTGCAGTGCTTTGTCAGAGCTGGTCCATAGTGACTGACGGGCTGACTGTTCTCTTTCTCTCTCTCGCTCTCTGGCCTGCCTCAGTTTTAGAACATCTCAGAATTTTTTTCTTGTCATGCTGCAGTATGAATGCCATCATAGCATTATTGAACACCTTCATTATGTCACAGAATTATCATTTCTTTTTTTGTGGTGAGAACATTTAAGACCCAGCCTCTTAGTTTTCAAGTATATAAAATAGTACAGTTAATTATACTCAAAATGCTGTGCCTTAGATCCCCAGAGTGTATTCATCTTCTAGTTTGTACCATTTGATCACATTTTCCCAATTCCACAGCCCCTGATAAACACCATTCTCTTCCTTGTTTCTATGAATTCGTTTTTGAGTTTGTTTGTTTTTCTTTTTAGATTCCACATATATATGATATGTCTGACTTATCTCGCTTGGCCTAATACCCAAGGTCCATCCATATTGTTGCAAATAGCAGGATGTCCTTATTTCTCATGGCTGTATAATATTCCATTGTACCATGGACCACATCTTCTTTATCTACTCCTCTGTTGATGGGCACTTAGGTTATTTCCGTATCTTGTCTATTGTGAATAATGTTGCAATAAACGTGGGATTACAGATATCTTTTGATATCCTGTTTTCATTTCCTTTGGCTGTATACCCAGAAGTTGGATTGCTGTATTATATGGTCATTCTATTTAAAAATTTTTGAGGACTCTCCATACTATTTTCTGTAGTGGCCGCATCAACTTACATTCCCACCATTCCTTTTCTCCACAGCCGCACTGACACCTGTTGGCTTTTGTCTTCTTAATCGTAGCCATTCTAACTGGTGAGAGGTGATATCTCATTGTGGTTTTGATTTGCATTTTGGGGAGGGGTGATTAATAATGTTGAGCATCTTTTCATGTACCTGTTGGCCATTTGGAGGCCTTCTTTGGAAAACTGTCTATTTAGTTTCTCTGCCCATTTTTAAATTGGATTATTTATTTATTTTTA
This sequence comes from Pteropus vampyrus, assembly GCF_000151845.1. NCBI lineage: Eukaryota > Metazoa > Chordata > Mammalia > Chiroptera > Pteropodidae > Pteropus > Pteropus vampyrus. The sequence continues at coordinate 8,049,660 of NW_011888826.1, forward strand.
TTTTTTTTAGTTGTATGAGTTCTTTATATAGTTTTGATATTAACTTTTTATCAGTTACACAGTTTGCAGGTATATTCTCCCATGCCATAGGATGTCTTTTCATTTTGATTGTTTTTTTTTTCTATGCAGAAGCTTTTTAGTTTGTCATAGTCCCATTTATTGATTTTTGCTTTTGTTGCTCGTGCTTTCAGTGTTATAGCCAAAAATATCATCGCTAAGACCAGTGTCAAGGAGCTTTTTCCTTGTATTTAATTCTAGGAGTTTTATGGTTTCAGGTCTTATGTTTAAATCTTTAATCTATTGTGAGTTAATTTTTGTAACCGGTGTAAATTGGGGTCCAATTTTACTCTTCTGCATATGATTATCCAGTTTTCCCATCACCATTTATTGAACAGACTAGCTTTTTCCCATTGAGTTTTCTTGGCTCCTTTGTTAACTATTAGTTTGATGCATATGCAAGGGTTTATTTTTGAGTTCTTTATTCTGTTCCATTGGTCTGTGTGTTTTTATACCTGTGCCATATTGTTTTGATTACTATAGATTTGTGACATAGTTTGAAATCAGGAGGAATATTCCTCCAGCTTTGTTCTTCTTTTTCAGAATTGCTTTGGTTATTTGGAGTCTTTTGTGTTCCCATACAAATTATAGGATAGTTTTCCTATTTCTATGAAAAATGTTGTTAGATATTTGATAGTGATTGCCGTGAATCTATAGGTAGCTTTGTGTAGTAGGACATTTAAGAAATATTCTTCTGATCCATGAACATGAGATGTTTTTCCACTTGTATCTTCTTCAATTTCTTTTGTCAAAGTCTTATATATTTCAGTGTTTAGGTCTTTTACCTCCTTAGTTAGGTTTAAGTATTTTGAGTTATATATGACATTTAACAATGTTTTGTTGTTTATGATGCTATTGTAAATGGTATTGCTTTCTTTATTTCTTTTTCAGATTGTTTATTCTTAGTGTATAAAAACATAACTGATTTCTTTATGTTGATTTTGTATCCTGCAGATTTAATGAATTCATTTACTAGTTCTAGCAAGGTTTTTTTTTTTTTTCTTGTATGTGGTCTTTAGGATTTTCTATATTTAATATCATGTCATATGCGAATAGAGACAATTTTACTTCTTTCTAATATGGATGTCCTTTATTTATTTTTCTTGCCTAATTGCTCCACCTAAGACTTCCAGTACAATGTTAAATAAGAGTGGTAAGAGTGGACACCCTTGTCTTACTCCTGATTTTAGAGGAAAAGATTTCAACCCTTAATTGTAGAGTATGATATTAGCTTGTCATAGATGTCCTTTATTATGTTGAGGTACGTTCCTTCTACAGGCAATTTGTTGAGAGCTTTTATCATGAAAGGATGTTTTATTTTGTCAAATTTTTTTTCTTCAGCTACCGAGATGACCATATGACTTTTATCTTTCATTTTACTAATGTGATATATCACATTAATTAATTTGTGTATGTTGGAGCATCCTTGCATGCCAGTTATTGACCCCACTTGATCATGGTGTGTGATCCTTTTAATGTGCTTTTGAATTTAATTTGGTAATATTTGTTGAGAAGTTTTGTATCATATTCATCAGGGATATTGGCCTCCAGTTTTCTTTTATTGCAGTGTTCTTATCTGGTTTGGATCAGGGTAATGCTGGCCAAATAAAACGAGTTTGAGAATATTTCCTCCTTTTCAGTTTTTTGTAAAAATCTGAGAAGACATTAATTCTTATTTATGTTTGGTCAGATTCACCTGCGAAACCATCTGGACCTGGGCTTGTCCTTGTTGCTCCCTTATTTTCGATTACTAATTCAATCTCTTGTTATTGGTTTGTTCAGATTTTTTATTTCTTCATAATTCAGTCTTGATAAGTTGTATGTCTTTAGGAATTTCTTTATTTCTTCTAGGTTGTCTAATTTGTTGCCATATAATTGTTTGTAGTAGCCTTTTTTGTTTTTTTTTTTGTATTTCTGTGATATCAGTTACAACATATCTCCTCTTTCATTTCTGATTTTATTTGAGTCTTCTGTCTTTTCTCTTAGCTAGTCTAGTTGAAAGATCATCAATTTATCTTTCCAAATAACCAGTTCTTAATTTTGTTGACCTTTTCTTTTATTTTTCTAGTTTTTATTTTATTTATTTCTACTGATTGTTGTTGTTTTCTTCCTTTTTATGACTTTGTGCTTAGTTTATTCCTATTTTTCTAGTTCCTTGAAATATAAAGTTCGGTTGTTCATTTGAGATTTTTCTTTTTTCTTAATATTGTCATGTGCCATATAACAATGTCTTGGTCAACAACGGACTACACATACAACAGTGGTCTGTCATGTAGCCTAAGTGTTTAGTAGGCTATCCTACCTAGGTTTGTGTAATTACACTCTATGATGTTCACACAATGACAGAATTGCCTAATGCCGCATTTCTCAGAACATATTCTACTCATTAAGGGGCACATGTGCATTTATTACTATAAACTTTTCTCTGAAAACTGCTTTTGCAGCATCCCATGTTTTGGTATGTTGTGTTTCCAACTTTCAAAAAGATTTTTTTAAATTTTCTTTTTGATTTTTTTTGAACCATTGGTTGTTCAGGAGTGTATTGTTTAGTTTCCATGTTTAGCTTCATACCATTGTGGTCATAAAAGATATCTAGTGTGATTTCAATCTCCTTAAATTTGTTAAGACTTGTTTTGTGACCTCTCATATGATCTAGCCTCTGGAATGTTCCATGTAGACTTGAGAAGAATGTGCATTCTCTTGCTATTGGTTGGAATGTTCTATATATGTCTGTTAGGTCCATTTGGTCTAAAGCGTGGTTCAAGTCCAACACTGTCTTGTTATTTTTCTGCTGGATGATCTATCCAGGGTCGAAGTTCCATACAATTACAGTGGTTTTGTCTATTTCTCCATTCAGATTTCCTAGTGTTTGCTTACCGTATTTAGGTGCTTCAAGGTTGAGTGCGTGTATATTTATAATAGTTATATCTCTTTAATGACTTGACCCCTTTATCATTATATAATGACCTTCTTTTCTCATGTTATTATTTTGGGCTTAAAATCTGTTTTGTTTGATATAATTATAGCTTCTCATCCCCACTCTCCTTTAGTTTCTACTTGCATGGAATATCTTTTTTCATCTCTTTAGTTTGAGCCTACGCATGTCCTTAAAGCTGAAATGAGTCTCTTGCAGGCAGTATATAGTTGGGTCTTGCTTTTTTCTGTTTTGTTTTTTTTCTCATCCAGCCACTCTGTGACTTTTGATTGGGGAGTTCATTTCATTTACATTTAGAATGATTACTCATGTGTAAGGACTTACTGATGCCATTTTCTTAATTGTTTTCTGGCTGTTTTATAGTTTCATTTTTGTCTATCTGTTTGTTTGTTTTCTCTTGCTGCATACCACTGTGGATTGGTGATTTTCCATGGTCTGATTCCTTTTTTCCCCCCACAAAATATCTATTATTACTTCTGTTGTCAATTGAACATTCCTTTATTTAAAAAATGTTTCAAAACCTATACTTAGTATGCTGTTTATAGGAACTAGCCTTTTGAAAGTAAATGTAGAATTGCTGTAGTATAGGAACCACATTTTGATTCTTTAGAGATTATCATGGTCATTATGGTCAAGTATAATTAGTATCCAAGCATTGCTTAATATTTTTAAATTAATGTTACTAATTTGGGGAATTATAACAAGTTTAAGGTAAGAAAAATAACTTGTAAGAGCTTTTCATCTTGATATGAAAATATTGATTGATAGTTGAATTTCAGAAATATATTTGATAGCCAGGCTGTGGTAATGGCTTCTGGGGCATCATTGCCCTTGAGCTGGATCTTGATGGAGTCCTCTGAAAACCAAATAAATGAAGGACATTTTGAGGTGAATTTATAGGAACATTGAATACCAAGTAGCCCAGTCTCTATGACTTCTATTTAGAACAGTTGATGTAAGTGGCAAATATACCATACATAAGCACATTTTGTACTGATGTATGTATATTGTACATAAATTTGTGTGTGTACTGTATTTCTAGATGTCTATATTTTGAATTATTGTTATCACAACATTTGTGGCATTTCAAAGTTGTATACACAAGGGGGAAGAACCATTAAAAAGCATTTTAAAATGAGAACATTAGATTACCTTCTGCTTTGGAATTTTTTTCAAATAGAAAGTTTAACATTTATATGTAGGCTTTTAATAGAAAATGGTACATTATATTTTCTGTTCTCTATATTTTGCTTTTCTTTTGAGTTGGCACTGGGAAGGTGTGAACTGGATGATCTAATAAGCACTTTATAGTTCTCATTGCTATATTTTGTATCCTG
>NW_011888826.1:8054038-8060518 GCF_000151845.1 Pteropus vampyrus
CATTTCTCAGAACATATTCTACTCATTAAGGGGCACATGTGCATTTATTACTATAAACTTTTCTCTGAAAACTGCTTTTGCAGCATCCCATGTTTTGGTATGTTGTGTTTCCAACTTTCAAAAAGATTTTTTTAAATTTTCTTTTTGATTTTTTTTGAACCATTGGTTGTTCAGGAGTGTATTGTTTAGTTTCCATGTTTAGCTTCATACCATTGTGGTCATAAAAGATATCTAGTGTGATTTCAATCTCCTTAAATTTGTTAAGACTTGTTTTGTGACCTCTCATATGATCTAGCCTCTGGAATGTTCCATGTAGACTTGAGAAGAATGTGCATTCTCTTGCTATTGGTTGGAATGTTCTATATATGTCTGTTAGGTCCATTTGGTCTAAAGCGTGGTTCAAGTCCAACACTGTCTTGTTATTTTTCTGCTGGATGATCTATCCAGGGTCGAAGTTCCATACAATTACAGTGGTTTTGTCTATTTCTCCATTCAGATTTCCTAGTGTTTGCTTACCGTATTTAGGTGCTTCAAGGTTGAGTGCGTGTATATTTATAATAGTTATATCTCTTTAATGACTTGACCCCTTTATCATTATATAATGACCTTCTTTTCTCATGTTATTATTTTGGGCTTAAAATCTGTTTTGTTTGATATAATTATAGCTTCTCATCCCCACTCTCCTTTAGTTTCTACTTGCATGGAATATCTTTTTTCATCTCTTTAGTTTGAGCCTACGCATGTCCTTAAAGCTGAAATGAGTCTCTTGCAGGCAGTATATAGTTGGGTCTTGCTTTTTTCTGTTTTGTTTTTTTTCTCATCCAGCCACTCTGTGACTTTTGATTGGGGAGTTCATTTCATTTACATTTAGAATGATTACTCATGTGTAAGGACTTACTGATGCCATTTTCTTAATTGTTTTCTGGCTGTTTTATAGTTTCATTTTTGTCTATCTGTTTGTTTGTTTTCTCTTGCTGCATACCACTGTGGATTGGTGATTTTCCATGGTCTGATTCCTTTTTTCCCCCCACAAAATATCTATTATTACTTCTGTTGTCAATTGAACATTCCTTTATTTAAAAAATGTTTCAAAACCTATACTTAGTATGCTGTTTATAGGAACTAGCCTTTTGAAAGTAAATGTAGAATTGCTGTAGTATAGGAACCACATTTTGATTCTTTAGAGATTATCATGGTCATTATGGTCAAGTATAATTAGTATCCAAGCATTGCTTAATATTTTTAAATTAATGTTACTAATTTGGGGAATTATAACAAGTTTAAGGTAAGAAAAATAACTTGTAAGAGCTTTTCATCTTGATATGAAAATATTGATTGATAGTTGAATTTCAGAAATATATTTGATAGCCAGGCTGTGGTAATGGCTTCTGGGGCATCATTGCCCTTGAGCTGGATCTTGATGGAGTCCTCTGAAAACCAAATAAATGAAGGACATTTTGAGGTGAATTTATAGGAACATTGAATACCAAGTAGCCCAGTCTCTATGACTTCTATTTAGAACAGTTGATGTAAGTGGCAAATATACCATACATAAGCACATTTTGTACTGATGTATGTATATTGTACATAAATTTGTGTGTGTACTGTATTTCTAGATGTCTATATTTTGAATTATTGTTATCACAACATTTGTGGCATTTCAAAGTTGTATACACAAGGGGGAAGAACCATTAAAAAGCATTTTAAAATGAGAACATTAGATTACCTTCTGCTTTGGAATTTTTTTCAAATAGAAAGTTTAACATTTATATGTAGGCTTTTAATAGAAAATGGTACATTATATTTTCTGTTCTCTATATTTTGCTTTTCTTTTGAGTTGGCACTGGGAAGGTGTGAACTGGATGATCTAATAAGCACTTTATAGTTCTCATTGCTATATTTTGTATCCTGCAACTCAGTTTCCCATAAGTGTTGACTGAAATCAGTTTTCCAGTTTGCTAAACAGGCAGTATACCGCTGTTAAAATAAATAAATTTAGAATTGTGTAGGGTACCATATCAGGCAATAAAATATTAAATTTGAATGATATTTAAATGCTATTTGACTATTAATCTAAACAAATTCTGTTTTTTGCATTAAAATGATCTTGGAAATAATTAATCACATGTACATTTCAAAGGCTTCTACTTTGTCATCACATTCTCTACATGCTACTAGAAAGGTGGATTCATGTCATATTGTGCCATGTAAGCAGTTCACTGTGGGATCGTTAAGACCACTGTAGAACACAAGACTTCAACTGGGTTCTTCATGAGTCAGGCAAATCACAGGTACAATAGTTCAGTGACCAGTCACACAGTATTTGAAATGGGCGATATAACTGTCTACAGCCTTATTCCAGGAGCAAATGAATAACACTCCAGTTTATCTTTCATTTATTGTGATCAAGCTAAAAATCTGATGATGAGTGATAACATACAATAGGAGAATTGAGGACATTTAGGCAAGTGACAATGGCATCCATTATTGAAGAACCAATGCAAATATCTGCCATGGACAGATATAGTTACGAGTGATGCTTTCCATTATAAACTGTAAGTTGGTCCTGGAGGATAGAGTAGTAATCAAGGATTTTATGTGAAGATACATACTGTAAATCTAGTTTAGTAAAAGCAGAGTACTTGGCTTATGCATGTCCTGCATAACTTAAAAGGACATTTCCATGAAGGAAGATAGGAGCTTTTGTTGAATTAATTCTATATGAAGAGGAAAATATATTGGTGCTTTAGATCTTATGGAAATGTCAGGAGTGTGTGATGCTATCAAGTTAGAAGTCACAGTGAAGAAAAAAGGAAATGCTGGGTGTCTCCAAATATGAATCCTGCCTTTTTGAAAGAAGATATCAGAAAAGTATAGGAAAAACAGATTCGTTTTCATGTTCAAAGATTCTAAAAAGAACGAATGGTTAAGAGACTTTCAAAAGGCAAATCCTGACCATATAATTAAAATGATCCCAATGAAGATCAAAACATAGAAATTTCTATGGGACTATAAGCACATCCCTAATAAATCAACCTTTTGAAAGGAGATGTGCATAAGAAGATCAAAGGAAAGGTGCATAACTAAGTATAGATTCCGAAAAAAGAATAAACATTTAGAAATAATGCCAGTCTAAAGCTCAGAATGGGGTGATGTTTTGAAAAAAATGCTACAAAACTTAGGAAGTACTTTTGCAAAACTAGTTGGAGCAAGAATAACAAGAAGGTTGCGATAGGCTTATTTCTGGGATAGATAAGCACGAACTTACATAATGACGATGAGAAAGCAGGAACCTACTTCCTCTGTGTTATTCAGGTCAGAGAATGAACTTTAAATTAGAAGGAGGAGACTCTCCATCATTCACACAGGGATCAGACAGTGAGAAAGCACTTGGTTGTTTAAATAAGTCAAATCTTAAACAGAAGAAATTTTAGATCTTAACAGAGTTTGAAGATATGATTTTAGATTCACTGTAAGTATGTTTTTAGAAATCTCATTGTTCACGAACATACTAAGCTATTTAGAGATAGGCGGTCTTAACTCTCATTTCCAAAATTGAGGAAAAGATAAATTTAAGCAAGTATAGATTATTACATGTTTAATCTTCAGCAAAGGGCTACTAATCAGGGAACATAGGATGAGCACTTTGCAAAGAATATAGTAATCACTGGGACACCTCATGGGTTCACTAAAAACAAGTTATCTGACTTAATTGATTTTCTTTTTTTTTAGGGTTACTAATCCCAGAAATCATGCTTATCAGATTAGTACATGATACAGTCTTTCAGGCATTGCAGATAAATTTAGTAACATTACCAAATTGAAAAATACTTCTGTTGCCTTGCATTGTGGAAATAAACAAACATGATACAGATATATCTATATCTATATCTATATCTATATCTATATCTATATCTGTATCATATATATCTATATCATATATGTTATAATATATATGATGTATATATGATATATATATGTGATATATACATCATGTATATGATTTTTTTTCTTTAAATCAACCTCCCAAGTATAGTACAGGAGAATATGTATTTAACAACATTAATATACAAAAGCCAGAGCTTTCAACTATTCACAGTTGCTCACAGTTTGCATGGGAGCCAATTGTGTCTCTGGCTCCTAAAAATAGCAAACACAAACTTAGGTTGCTCTATCAGTTTACCGTGCTGAAATTACCACAACTCACCACTGGGTGCTCAGTCCTCATCTGTTGGGAGGATCTAGCTTGCTTTTGGGCTCTGAGTTTTAAGATAAACCCTAATAAACTAGAATTTCTTCATCTGAGGTGACTGAAAACCACATTGTTTGAGAAACTTGCAACAGTTGGAGATACTAGTCTTGAAACGATTAAGTATGATGATCATATTCAAGTACAAGGAAAATAATTGGATTAACTCATTGCTCATCTCAAAAGCAGAACTGACCAGAAGCGTGAGCTTGGAAGCCCATTAGTCCCATTCCATGTGCTCTTAGATAGTTTCTCTCTATTTTCATATTTTTCAGTCTTAGTTTAGGAGAAGTGATGTTCTCTTCTGCTTTAGCGGCTTTGTATTCCTTGAATGAGCTATGACTCAAACACACCTGACCTAAAATATGTAATTCTAGTAAAAAATCATTTCTTAAATTACTTCATAGGGACAAAGATGGAGTCTGAGTATTCCCTGAGCCTCATATTATTTCTCAGTATTTCTCATTTTATTTCTCAAAATGCAACATCATTGCATTTCTTCTGCCATGCTTAATTGTGCAGCTACAGTCCAGGCGCCTTCACGTGGAAGTGCAGCATTGGGGTTTTAAAAAATACTTTATTTCATTCATGTTGGAACAAGCTTCTCTGCTTTAGAGAGGGAGTCGAGACTGAAGAAATTGGCATGGAGGATGAATTCAGGGAAGATAAAGCTTAGAGTTGGACAGCAACCTAATCAGGTAGGGAAAGATTAGAACTGGGCAAGGGTGTAAGAGAAGTTAGTGGATAAAGCTGGCTCTCAACATAAGATTTAGGGAAAGTCGAGGATGAGATGAAACTTTAGGAGAAGTGTGACTGAAAAAGCAGAGGTTGAAACATGATGTGGGCACAGACCCGAAGCTAAATATGTGATTGGCATAGGCCCTGAGTTCCAAAAGGATCAAACACACAAGAAAACTAGTTGAGGTTTATCCAGGGAGAGGAAGCAGGCTCAGTTACCAGGTCACTGAAGTTCCCGTATTTTTCTGGATGTTGGAGAGAATGTAGTCTTGCAGCAGACAACCCATCGACCCATTCCAGACTCAAAGACGTAAGCTACATCTATCAGAACCTTCTCCAGGTGCTCTCTGCCCCATGCTTACCTCCCGCTTCTCCCAGGACCTGAAGAGACACTTGCATCATTCTTACTCTCTTGAGGTTTGGAATTGCTTTCTGGCATGGAGCCTACTTTTCCTGACAAATTAATATTTACATTTAATTTGTGTGCCCAAAATATGTTGCCTTGTGGAACTCTGTGCAGATCTGGTGGACATGTAAAAGGATGCAGCCACCGTGGACAACAATATGGCAGTTCCTCAAAATTTACGCATAGAACTGCCATATAGCAATTCCACTTCTAGGTATATATTAAAAGAATTGAAAGCAGGGTCTTAAAGAGTTATTCGTACACCTACGTTCATAGCAGCATTATTCACATGAGCAAAAAGGTGGAAACAACCCTAATGTCTATCAATAGATGAATGGATAAACAAAATGTGGCGCGCACACACACACAATGGAATATTATTAAATATTTTTTAAAGAGGAATGAATTCTGACACATGCTACGATGTGGATGAACCTTGAAAACATTATGCTAAGTGAAATAAGCCAGACACAAAAGGACTAATACTACATGATTTGACTTATAGGAGGTACTTAGAATAGTCAAATTCATAGAGACAGAGAGTACAGTGGTGGTTTCCAGGAGCTGAACGAGAGGGGAGAATGGGCAGGTATTATTTAGTGGGTATGGAGTGCCCGTGAGGGAAGATGGAAACGTTCTGGAGATAGTAATAGTTACACTTAGAAATGGTTAAAATGGCAAATTTCATGTCATATATATAGTTTATCTGTTTTTTAAGACTTTATTAAGAGCGGTTTTAGACTTAGAACAACACCGAGAGGAGAGCGTAGAGTTCCCATACATCCCCCGTCTCCACACACGCATGGCCTCACCGTTTATCAGCACTACTCATCAGCATCGTACGTTTTTTACCAAGGATGAACCTGCATTAATACATCAAAAGTAGCCAAAGTCTATAGTTTACCTTAGGGTTCACTTTTGGTATTGTACATTCTACTGCCTTGGCAAATGTATAATGGCATATATCCATGATTATAATATACAGATTGTTTATGCCCTAAATATCCTCTCTCCTCTGCCTATTCATCTGCCCCCACTCTGCCCCCTGGCAACCACCGATCTTATTGTCTCCATAATTTTACCTTTT
>NW_011888826.1:8060568-8062518 GCF_000151845.1 Pteropus vampyrus
GTACACCTACGTTCATAGCAGCATTATTCACATGAGCAAAAAGGTGGAAACAACCCTAATGTCTATCAATAGATGAATGGATAAACAAAATGTGGCGCGCACACACACACAATGGAATATTATTAAATATTTTTTAAAGAGGAATGAATTCTGACACATGCTACGATGTGGATGAACCTTGAAAACATTATGCTAAGTGAAATAAGCCAGACACAAAAGGACTAATACTACATGATTTGACTTATAGGAGGTACGTAGAATAGTCAAATTCATAGAGACAGAGAGTACAGTGGTGGTTTCCAGGAGCTGAACGAGAGGGGAGAATGGGCAGGTATTATTTAGTGGGTATGGAGTGCCCGTGAGGGAAGATGGAAACGTTCTGGAGATAGTAATAGTTACACTTAGAAATGGTTAAAATGGCAAATTTCATGTCATATATATAGTTTATCTGTTTTTTAAGACTTTATTAAGAGCGGTTTTAGACTTAGAACAACACCGAGAGGAGAGCGTAGAGTTCCCATACATCCCCCGTCTCCACACACGCATGGCCTCACCGTTTATCAGCACTACTCATCAGCATCGTACGTTTTTTACCAAGGATGAACCTGCATTAATACATCAAAAGTAGCCAAAGTCTATAGTTTACCTTAGGGTTCACTTTTGGTATTGTACATTCTACTGCCTTGGCAAATGTATAATGGCATATATCCATGATTATAATATACAGATTGTTTATGCCCTAAATATCCTCTCTCCTCTGCCTATTCATCTGCCCCCACTCTGCCCCCTGGCAACCACCGATCTTATTGTCTCCATAATTTTACCTTTTCCAGAATGTCATATAGTTAGAATTATACTATATAATCGAGCTATGTATGTAGCCTTTTCAGAATGGCTTTCACTTAACAATATGCATTTAAGATCTCTCCATGTCTTTTCATGGCTTGATAACTCATTTATTTTTAGACTGAATGTGTCATGTATATTATAATCATCATAAAAATATCAAAATATGGTGCCTTAGAAAGTAATAAGCCTTTACCACTGACAGTTATCAAGCAGAGGCAGTATATACAGAGATGTAGAGATAGATTTAGAGACAGAGATAGAGGTTTTTGAGAAGTATCTTACAGCCAGAGAGACTGGAGGCAGAATTCTGGCTCAGTCACTTACTAGAGCTGTGACTTTGGGTGAGTTGTAACTTCTCGCTCCTGAGGTATTTGATTTAAAAAACATAAATCATAGTTCATAAATTGAAGTGATGTTAGAACAATCAGGTAATATGACAAATATGAAATTTCCCAGAATAGTTTTTGTGGTTTACCAAATGCCCGATAAATGTTCATTTCTATTGGACTTTACATACTGAAAAGTACTTTTCAACTCCAGAATTTATGACTCTGAATGGAAATAGCATCGCCAAAAAAATAATGATATAAGTGGAAATAGCATCGCAAAAAAGTAATGAAATATTTATTGTGAGATACTATGCAGCTATCCTGGACAACCGTGGAAGAAGCAGGGTTGCAGAAGTCACGTTCCAGGGTGGAGACAGAGATGCGCCTTCTGGGCTGGGTTGGTAAAAGTAATGGATGAATAAATAAGGGCGAAGTTAGTGGGTTGGTCAAAGATCAGGTCAGAGGACTGGCGACACTTACCAGGCAGAGAGATGCATTGGAACCACAGAATCATGGAAGAGTTGGAGAGAGGCCATGTCGGTGAGAGAATTATGCTACCGGAACAAGGCGCACTTTTCGTCAGAGAAGGGATGTTCAGGGAAGTGGAGGAAGCAAGGAGCCGCAGGTGCTGAGATACTTCTACTTCATGTCTTCGTGCTGCCGAGCTTCGACTTCTGTTTCTCATCTCCTCGCTTTCTCATTCCCTCTTCAGTGCTCTGATCCTCTAGAGCAAGGGTCCCCAACCTTTTTAACACCAGGGACCGGTGCTCCT
>NW_011888826.1:8062568-8064839 GCF_000151845.1 Pteropus vampyrus
TGGAGAGAGGCCATGTCGGTGAGAGAATTATGCTACCGGAACAAGGCGCACTTTTCGTCAGAGAAGGGATGTTCAGGGAAGTGGAGGAAGCAAGGAGCCGCAGGTGCTGAGATACTTCTACTTCATGTCTTTGTGCTGCTGAGCTTCGACTTCTGTTTCTCATCTCCTCGCTTTCTCATTCCCTCTTCAGTGCTCTGATCCTCTAGAGCAAGGGTCCCCAACCTTTTTAACACCAGGGACCGGTGCTCCTCTGAGAGTTTAATGCCTGATGATCTGAAGCGGAGCTGAGGCGGTGATGCCAGTGCTGGGGAGTGGCTGCAAATAGACATGAAGCTTCGCTCGCTGGGCTGCCACTCCCCTCCTGCTGTGCAGCCCAGTTCCTATAGGCCACGGACTGGTACCAGTCTGCGGCCCGGAGGTTGGGGGCCCCTGCTCTAAAGCCTTTCCAGTGTAGAAATGTCACCTCCTTTCTGCATCCTACACACATTTCTCTTGTAACATGTGCACCATTTTTCCACTTACACTGTTTCCAACCTGTTTATTAAACTTTAAAGGCTTCGCAGGGAGAGGCAATATTATTTCTACTTCCTCAGGAGTTATGGAGTAAATGAATTAACTAACAAAAATGAGCAGAAAGAGAGGCTGAAAAATGGGCAAGCCAGTCAAATGCCCTGGAGGAGTCTGAGGGACAAGAATGAAGCTGAACCTCTCCTTAAATGGCTGAACCCTAATCCCTACCCCTAGCGTTCAAGATAGCTGACATTTAATTTAGGTCTTAAAGAAGCAGACGGAAAACAGTTGCATTTTATCTCACGGTGTCTAAATCTTAACTGAACTTCCAGCCTCCTAGAGGACATTGCATGTCACATTCCTGGCGACCATGCCTCTGTCCCTTTTGCACTGTAGATTCCTCAGGTCCACAAAGACACCATCGGTCTTTGAGGGACCCCCACCCCTTTCCTTATTTGGGCAGTGGCTCCCGTAGTATAGGCGCCACATTAGTGATTGTGGAGTGAATGAATTCATGGTGAAAATCTCAGGGGTTTAGACCACCTGAGTGCATAGTAATAACTTTATTCGAGCCGCAGGGACCCAGTCTTCCCAGTCTCAGAACGACGAGGCAGATCGGTGACTTGGGGGTCTGTAGCATGAGGGAGAACAAGAGTCCGTCTGCCTTCTTATTACTTAATCAGCAAACAAGTCAGACCGACAGCCTAATCCCTGCATGTAGTATATAGTCTGTGTCTTTAGGATCAAAGCCTACAAAGCCGCCTGACTGCACAGTCCAGCCCAGGTTGCCTCTGGCATCATTATACATTTCCAACAAGGGTTAATTGTGCCTTGGCATAGATCCTCAGGTGAATCTTTGCCTGCTTTAAAAAAAGAAGAAAAAAAAAAAGAAAAAAGTAAACCCTATGACAGGGTTAGTTTAAGTGTATTTTAATAGTTTCTATGTGCATTCTTAGTAAGAAGGAATAGCCCAGGGATTTAATGCAATTAGAATTTAAATTCTACTTTCTGCAAAGCAATGAGTTTTCATTAGCACTACTGATCTGAAAAGGTTTCAGAAATCCCCAGGCTGCCAAAGCATATATTTGATGTACAGCCCAGATTTTCCACAGTTTGCAAACTTATATTTATTCATTCAGTATCCATGTATTCATTCATTCAGCTGTTATTCAAAAATTTTTGTTAATGTTCGAATGGTATATTATCTGTTATCTAAGGAAATTAAGGCTATATAGGACCTATCACTAGATTATGGACTCTTCTGTTTTACTGGACACATTCTGAAGGCAGCAATCATGTTTTATTAATTTTTATATCATAACATCTGTTACAGTTCCTGGCACATAGTAGGAACTCAATAAATACTTCTTAATGAATGAATACATTTCCTACTCTTATTGAGAATTTTTTGTCAAATATGAATGAATACTTTTTCTTACCAAATGTGGAGAACAACATTTTCTTGTGCTAACAAGACAAAATTTAGATATACAAATAGACCAACCGGTTTAAGATTTCAGAGGTTTGATGTTAACATTTTTAGTTGTGGGGAGAAGCTTCAAAACTAAAGCCACAATTGAATGGCTTCTTAACGGAAGTAAGTGTGCACGAGGGATTTAAAAAGAGATTGATTACAGCTTAAGCCAATATGTTTAAAAGCTGAAGTTTTAACTGAATAAAGCAAATTGTTTTAAAAAGTAAATGAAAAGCATTTGGGTTCTTTTTTTAAGGAAAGAGGAAACATGTAGAGCTCAAAGCGTT
>NW_011888826.1:8064889-8075892 GCF_000151845.1 Pteropus vampyrus
GACGAGGCAGATCGGTGACTTGGGGGTCTGTAGCATGAGGGAGAACAAGAGTCCGTCTGCCTTCTTATTACTTAATCAGCAAACAAGTCAGACCGACAGCCTAATCCCTGCATGTAGTATATAGTCTGTGTCTTTAGGATCAAAGCCTACAAAGCCGCCTGACTGCACAGTCCAGCCCAGGTTGCCTCTGGCATCATTATACATTTCCAACAAGGGTTAATTGTGCCTTGGCATAGATCCTCAGGTGAATCTTTGCCTGCTTTAAAAAAAGAAGAAAAAAAAAAAGAAAAAAGTAAACCCTATGACAGGGTTAGTTTAAGTGTATTTTAATAGTTTCTATGTGCATTCTTAGTAAGAAGGAATAGCCCAGGGATTTAATGCAATTAGAATTTAAATTCTACTTTCTGCAAAGCAATGAGTTTTCATTAGCACTACTGATCTGAAAAGGTTTCAGAAATCCCCAGGCTGCCAAAGCATATATTTGATGTACAGCCCAGATTTTCCACAGTTTGCAAACTTATATTTATTCATTCAGTATCCATGTATTCATTCATTCAGCTGTTATTCAAAAATTTTTGTTAATGTTCGAATGGTATATTATCTGTTATCTAAGGAAATTAAGGCTATATAGGACCTATCACTAGATTATGGACTCTTCTGTTTTACTGGACACATTCTGAAGGCAGCAATCATGTTTTATTAATTTTTATATCATAACATCTGTTACAGTTCCTGGCACATAGTAGGAACTCAATAAATACTTCTTAATGAATGAATACATTTCCTACTCTTATTGAGAATTTTTTGTCAAATATGAATGAATACTTTTTCTTACCAAATGTGGAGAACAACATTTTCTTGTGCTAACAAGACAAAATTTAGATATACAAATAGACCAACCGGTTTAAGATTTCAGAGGTTTGATGTTAACATTTTTAGTTGTGGGGAGAAGCTTCAAAACTAAAGCCACAATTGAATGGCTTCTTAACGGAAGTAAGTGTGCACGAGGGATTTAAAAAGAGATTGATTACAGCTTAAGCCAATATGTTTAAAAGCTGAAGTTTTAACTGAATAAAGCAAATTGTTTTAAAAAGTAAATGAAAAGCATTTGGGTTCTTTTTTTAAGGAAAGAGGAAACATGTAGAGCTCAAAGCGTTAGATGTGGAATTCTTTTGGAAAAACAACTTTAAGAATTATTAAACAATAAAAACATAAATCATAAACACCATATTTGTCAAGGCTACTTATAGTCTTAAAATAAATCATATGTCCTCATCAAGCTGGAAAAAGAACTGAAGATCATGGACCCCAGCTCTTTTTTTTCTAGACAAGTGAAGAAGGGAATGGAGAGAACTTGAAGAACTGTGAAGACTCTGCGATTTCCTCTTACTTGCACATTAGCTTGTCACAGTGCCATGGATGCTAGGAGAAGGCCCACAACTCCTGGGTCAGAGATTAAAGACCCACAGGAATGATAGTAGCCAATGTGTCAGCATCGGTGCACCCCTTCTCTTCAGGGGGACATAGAGAAGGCCACCTGATACACATGCAGTGGGCTGCATTACAGGGGAAGAACCCCGAGCTTAGGGACTGTAATCTTTTTAAGTGGGCAGAAGGCACGTCTGCTCTTCCCTCTGCAAGGAGATTGATTGGTCTCTATTATACTGGGGAGCAAATACACCCGTCCTTTTCTCTGGAGGGTGACAGTGTCTCCATCTTCTGAGGCTATTTGCTATTCAGACATCTTTGAAAACAGTCCAGACTGAAGGGCAGTCAGTGCCTCACTGCTCAGAGGTGCAGGACTGTGAGATCCACGGAGAATCGTCTCCCAGCAGAGGTGAGTCACGTACGGAAGACCACACAGCTGTTTTCAAGCCCAGAGCTCTTTTCACACCACCATACTATTTCCCAGCGAACACCTCAAGTCACAGCAGCATTTTTAGGACATATAGCTTTTCATTTTCTGGAAGCCTTGTACCTCCCAACTGAAGAAGCAAACTTAGAATCTTCATGACAAGATTTAGAGTCAGTACCGTTTCTGTCATTTCTAATTCCACATTACTTCACTGACTCACTTGCTTCCAAGTTCATCTTTGGCTTCCCAATTTCAGCTTTGAGGGGCTTTGATCAAGCTGCCCTGAGTCAATGGAAACAGTGGTGATAGTGAAAAATGGGACAGGATCCAAATGTCAAATAAGCCTGAATAGAAAGCAACTTGGCATGAAAGGTGATTCTCCCACTTTCCCAGTAAGAAGGACCAATATTCTGGCTGGTCTAAATGTGTAACTTACAGATGCAGCTGAAAGACTATGGCTTATATATAATATGGCTTATATATAATAATTTTAATTACTCATACATTTCTTCAAGTCACATATGCAATTACATGGTATATTAGTAAAACTGCTTTTTTTCTCACATTTTCTGAAACAATGTCATTCATTTTCTTCCCATGCATCGTCAACATTTAGAGACACTTTGGTGTTATCTAATCCAGGTTTTTAGGACCATTATTTCTGCATTCATATAAGTTCTTTAAAATTCAATAACTTGTTTCTTTGCATGATGTTGCCACTACAAATTTTATCTGAGGCCATAGATACATTAGAAAAATTCTTTTAAAACTTTGAGTACAATAATTTCCAACAGTGGCAGGTATGAGGACCTAAGAATTAATCCTAAATTCAGGTTATATTTCTTGGCTCCCTTTCTACCAATTCATTCAGTGGAGTTCCAGAAGCATCTCAACTAGAATTGGTTGAGAAGATTTCAAGCTAATGCAATTTTTCCAAAAGACAGTTATATAGCGCCCGAACCATAAGAGATTTTTGAAGAACTCGAATATAGGAAGTTTCTTTATTGAGAAATGATTTGAGAGGTGGAAGGAAATCCTCATGATACTACATGTGTAGTATTAACTTACTTTAGTTGAGTAATTTAAAATTCTGATCTCATTTTTCTCATCATTAAAATAAGAAAAAATACGTATACTGCTTATGTCTTAGAATTGTTATGAGTGCTGCATTAAAATAACGAGTGAGAGAGAACCTTATAAACTATAATTTACACATGTTTATGTATTTGCTTATGATGTCCCTTCTCCATTCTCTATGTTGCTGATTGGCACTTTTATTTACCCAGTCACCTAAACTTCAAATTTGGGAGGCATCTTTGATCTACTCGCCTATCAAATTAAGTGCCAGTCCTGCCAGATTTTTTTCTAAGATGTATCCTAGTCTTTATGCTTCTCTTTTCCTAATTCGTTCTGACCTTAATCATCTTGTCTTGACAGCCTCCATGATCACCTTACAGCCTGTTTCATACAGCTGTCAGAGGACTCTATTTTAAATGCAAATCAAATCGTACTCCTAAGATTAAAATCTCTAAATGTTTCCCATTTGCCTAAACATACTTAAAGTGTGTTTTGTGACACCAAATTCTATAAAGAAATGTTCTCTTTAAAAAGCGTTTGATAATAAAGAGAAAATTAGAAATTCTATAGAGTGTATTCAAAATTCTTGTTACTAGACAATGCTCATTTGCATATTAAAGGCTCTTAGAAGTCCTGGAATACAGACAACTCTTTGCTTTTCCTAAATAATGTTATATTCCCAAATTATTTAATAATAAAATTATTTCAATGGGCAAAACACCAGTTACTGCTCTAAGAAAGGCACATAGGGCGATGCAAGCCTGTAAAATAAAGCCCAAACCCCTAAACGCGATTCAGGACCAGCCCCGCTCCCTCCATCCTCTCCTCTCACCTGTCCTGGTCCCCCTGCCCTCGACATCTAGTAACTGGCAGCAGAGTTAACAAGAAAAAGAGAGTAGTTTGATGTCCTCAGAAACTGAGGTATAGTCTACACTCTTAAAATGCTAATAACTGTATTATTTGATAGTTCAATATATCTAAACTCGTTTGTGGATGATAACATATCAACATATCAGCTGGTCTTTTTTGTTTGTTTGTTTTAACACATATAGATTTCATCAGGCTATTTGTTCTTTGTAGGTAGCTCACATATTGGAAAGGTCTAGTTAAAATCTAGGTTTCTGATTTTGGTTGATATTTTAAGAGTAAACCTATTGGAATACATTAGAGGTTTATGTTATGGAGATAATGGATGGAAAAACAGCCAAAGTTTATCTAACTTTTGAAGCCTAAACATTGTTAATATCTCAGGAGCACATGGAGGAAAGGCTGAAGTTATGTCATTTATGGTTTCACCAAGAAGTGCATAAGTTTATAAGATTGAGAGTTGAAGCTAATTAATATTCTTAAATCCTGCCCCCCCCTTTAATACTCATAGGATCTAAAGTTAGTAATTTGATAATTAGGCTGTTCTTCATTTTCAGACAGAAATTAGACATGATTAGGAACGCCGAAGTACTGGGCCGGTCAATTGTGCATCATTATTGCAGCCACTTAATGCATTTTAATGGTGGTTGATAAGGTGCAAAATGCTACATAAGCCAAAAGAAGTTTCATTCCGTTATATGTTAAGCAAAGATATAAATGAGCTCACATTGGCAATTTTTTTGTGCATTAACTCAAAAATTAAACATTTTCTCTTAGCTATGAGTAATCAAATACGTAATTTGTCAGAGATGTGCACTGCTGAAGCCAGCTCCCCTTCACCCAGTGCAGAGAATCCTCAGGCACAAATTTTCCTTTCACAGAGAATTTAGTGAAAAGATGTCAGCATTTGCGTTGCTGAAGAATCATGTTTTAAATTACAAGGTCAATTGCTTGGGTATATAGCTTACTCCACTTATTTTCTCATAGTTATTAACAAATATAAAATAATAACTTCCATATTATTGTATTATTTGCATCAGGCTTACAAATTTCATTGATTTTTATAGCTAACAAATAAACAAAGTGAAGAAAAAAAATAATGCAAAGACAAGACCTGGGGGAAATTCCATTTTCTTAGCCATGCTTTTAAAGTCTTTTACTAGTTTATGTCTTTAGATAAGATTCTTATGTTTAAATTTTTTTTTTCTTAAAGAACTAAGTGTTGGGATTGGAAAAGATCAATAAATACCATCCTTTCTAACCTTTCTGTTTATCTAGTTTGGAAACAATTGAGACATAGGCATGAACAGATGGAGATTAAATTTTTTTTTTTTTGTAGTATCAAAAGCGCTATTGGAGCATATAGCTTATATCTGCGAGTTAAGCGAACATAATAATACTTCCTGATCCCAAAGCTAGACTGTGGACGACTACATCAAAGGGAAGATTTGGATCCACAGAGCAGAGACACTTAACCTAGATTTACTGCCGCTTCTCTTTGGTCCAGGGGAAGATGGCAGATAGAGACTAGATTATCCATGCTCCACCTAATCAAGAGGCCAATGGCTGTCATCTACCACCTGGTGGCTCCACAATCGTGCACCTGTGGAGAGTAGTCTGGATGATGCAAGGGCCCAAACAAATCTCTTGAATGCCTGTGTGTCTGTGCGTGGAATCTCCACAGAGATGAGTCCGTTACGGGTGGAGGTTCCCAAGCCGCTTATGCTTAACCCCCTGATCATTTAATATCAAAGAATATTGCTGTCAGGACATAACCAGGCAGGGTTGTTTAAAAGAAAACCGTTTTTTTACAGTTTGGAGCAGTGAATAGCTCTTTTGTGATAGCTATTGCAGGTATAGGAAAGTAGAAGTAATTCGTAAACCTCATGGGGGTTCTGAACAGCAGGGGCTTTACTGTTCTCTTAATGAAGCATAATGCAGGTGGCTAACATGTTTAGAATGGGCCAAGCACTGTTTTAAGAGCTTAACATGAAATAGCTCATTTAATGCGAATTAACTCATATTAGGCCTCAAAACATCCCAATAAATTCGTACTAACATTATCATAGTTTGTATCTTCATATTATAAACAAAAGAATGAAATATTATAAGGTTAAATAATCTGCTGAAATCTATCTCATTAGAAAATGGCAAAACAAGGGTTAGAGCCAATCTCTCCACCAGCACATAACCCCTATAAGATGCTGCTGTAATCCTTTGTCATACGTGATAAACTGAGTCCAACTGAAGAAACTGAATCTGTGACTTTTGGTTATTTAGTATGTTGTAAAGGAAATATAACTAATGCCATTTATTAGAAAAAATATTTACTGTTTCATTTGATTTCAGCAGCATTTTTAGCAAATGAACTTTTTTATGTGACTTGATCTTAGCTTTATGGATCATTTGCTCTGCTTTGCCTTTAATGTTTATATTTGAAGTGCTTCATGATTTATTCAGTTATTTACTTGTTTAAGTGTTGGTCTTCCTTACACGAGCATAGTAAGCATCATAAGAGAAGTCTTAGCAATGGTAGGAACTCAGTAAATATTTGTACAATGATTATATGAATTAATGAAGTTAAAAAGTTATTTATTTAGCCTATAGTGGTCCATTTTCTTTCTCACTATCGTTTTAAAGAGAGAATGACTTAATAACTCAAAATTTTTAAGGAACTGAGACAAATGAAATATTGAAAATCCTTGCAGGCCCATGATCTAATTAAATGTTATACTTAATGACTCATATTCTTATGCAAGTACGTGCTTAATGATTCATATTCTTAAAATAAGTATGTACTTATTTATTTTTAATTGATGTAAAGTTAGCAGCAAAGAGTTAAGTATTTAAAAATAAAATTTCTTCTTCCAATCCTTGAAGTTATAGTAACGAGGTCTTGTGCATGTTTTTTTTCTACCTCTAGACTTTGTACATGTGATTTCCTCTACCTGTAATGTTCACTTCCTCCCCTTTTAACTTATTAACTCCTATTCGTCCTTTAGGTCTTAGCTTCCATGTCTCTTCCTCAAGGAAGAATTTCTAGGCCCTCCAAGATGGGCCAAATACACATTCTATACTACCTGCTCAGCTCTTTAGCAATGCACTATAACTTATTCATTTTTTGGTCTGTTTCTTCCAAGTAGACCATAGAGTTCTTGATGGTTAAGATTCTCTCTAGCATCTACTGCAAGGCCCGATAAAATAAATAATTTCAATAACTATTAAATGAGTGAATGAATGAATGAATGAGCACCAAGGGCTAAGCAAGCGGGCATGCTAAGAGAATTACTTTCAAGTGACAGGGTATGAATTTGGAAAACAGAATAGAAACAGGAGGTAGGAAAATCAGTAGGATAAACTCAGACTATTCAGCATAACTCAAATAGTTGTAATGGTTTCTGGTTTTTAAGAGTTGGGCATGTGCCTATCAACTCATTCCACGTAATTTCCAGCCTTCTGCATCCCTTTCAGAAGCAAGGAGAATGGAACACAGTACCAGACAGAATGAGCACAGACAACACATGGTGAGGAAACAGCAGACGCAGAGAGAGCACTGTGTGTCGAACTCAGAGACGATTTCCCAGTTGGATGGAGAAGCCCATGAGTCATTGGAAACTAAATGGATGGCAGGCAAGAGGTGCTGAAAAACAGAAGATAAACCATAGAGTACAAAAAAAGAAGATGACGTGAGGGACACTATAAGGTCAAGTCAGACAGAAGAATAGTGTAGGAGGGCAGGAAGGAAAGCGTATGAATAAAGGTATGTAGAGAAGGCAGGAACGCCTCAAAAGAAACTGAACTCTGTCCTATTGACAACAGTGGGGAACGTGCCTGGCAGCACATGCTGGGTGACACCGTTGCCATTCATTTCTTGTGACTTCCTCTGTGCATACCTAGGTGTCTTCCGGGACTTTTGATTCTCTTGACTATGATTCAGCATGATAATGACCAGGTCTTATCACTGGAGATCACTTTCTGGAATGTGTCTTCCTCTAGCTTTGTCATCCATTATTTCCATTTCATCTTGCCTGAGCCCCTACAGTAGGAACAGTGGGCAATTACCTAGTTGTGCAACCACCAACATTCAATCTTTCTCCTCAGCACGGTGGACCTTGACATTGTCCTTGTAGCTGTTCATTTCCTTGAAGAGTTGGGTGGAGCTGCAGTTGCCCCATCAAATGAACATACCATCAACTGTTTGACGGTGTTTTCTGAAGCACTACTCAAACATTAATGATTAGTACTGGAGTAGATAAAATATATTACTGAAAAATTACAGTACAAAATGATATGTTTCTGCCTGGAATGATCAAAAATGCCAGGGATTAGAAGAAAACTATTTGTGTCTGTCCCACAGGCTAACCCTGGGCAAGCCAACATTGATCATAAATTCTGTTGGTGAATCTACTGTCTCAAAAATGAGTTCTGTTTGAAAGAAAGAATTTCTTTTTCAAGCAGAAGAAATGAATTACTAGCCTGAAATTAGGCTTTTAATCAGTCTTCATTTTCTTTCTCTTTTTCAATACAGAATAAAAATAAAAAATAAAAGAATTAAAAAAAAAAACCTATATAGAACAACGCCGTGTACCTATATAGAACAACAGCAAATGGTTATCCGAGGATATTTCTCATTTGATTTTCTTTCTGTCTAGAGTTTTGCATGAGAGTAAAATTGTTCACATATCCTTTTCTTTAAAACCCACTGGAGTATGAGGAAAAACGAATGTTTATTAGGCATGTTAATGAGTGAATGTATAGTTTTCTATGTGTGCTCTGTTGTCGTTCCATTAAATGAAAGCACTAAAACACATTAAGGCCTTACTTAATGTGTATATTAATAGATTCAAGCCTATTATCATACAAAAAGCCAATTAGCAAATTGAGACTTATAGCAATGCCTTAAAGGTAATTGTAAAACTTGTGTAAAAGTTTTTTTCCCAACTCAATCAACTTTTCTAATTTAGAAAGTTTATAAAATTATGGAACACGTCATGAAGAATTTAGCAAAGCCAGTGGTCTTTTTTACCATACTTGTCTGGCCCTATGTCTAGGCCCTTGTAAGTTTAAGCAGTGAATAGAATCCTGAGTTTGGATTTTATTTCTTTTTAAAGGTAGCGGCTTGCATGATGGACTCCGTTTTCACACAGTGTCTTCTCTCCTCCATGGAGTTTCAAAATCATTACAGGAAATTCTACTCTCCTATTCTTTCTATTCTAATCTATTTTATTATCTATGAGACATTTCAATTCCATAGTTCACTTAAGTTTTTCTTGCTTAAATCAATTAAAATATATGTGTGTTAAAAACCTATATTTGCAGAATCATCGAAGCTGATCCTTAAGACCAATCTTTACAGCCTAAAGGTGATTTGTTAAAAGATGTAAGAAAAAACTCATTTATAACTCTCTCTATAAAGATATTAGAGGATGGAAAGTCAAAACAGATGGCAAAATCAGTCAAAATCAAAAAATGTTTCTCAAACCACTTTCTTTCATTTTATAATTGAAAAGGTTGTTTAAATTAAAAAGACTAGGTCTTATTATAGTGCATTATTTTGATTATTTTGGTTATTATTTTGATATATTTCAAGCATATAGAAAAGTATAGATGAAAAAACTCAAACACCTGTGTATCTCTTGCCAATACCATTTTCTTGCATCCTCCACGTGGCAGTATTTGGTGTTTATTTTCCCCAATCATCTATTTATATTTATCGACCCATAAACAATATGGTGTTGTTTTGCATATTTAAGCTTTATTTAAATATTAGTACATAAATTTTAAATGTGTGCTGTATAACACTATTATTGCTCTTTCTGCCTACCCTAATGTCTTTGAGATATATCCGTATTGACACTCGAAGCTCTAGTTCACTTTCTAGACAGGATTCAGTATAGGAGAATAGACATTTATGTTCACAATTTTTATTCTTACAAACTGTCACAATAAGCCATATATATATGTATGTGTGTATGTATATTTGTGTGTATATACACATATATGTATATATATCCTTGTACAAATGCTGTAAGAATTTCTCTAATTTTGTAGGAGTTAAATGGATAAATCACAGCATAAGCACAAATCTTCAACTTAAGCAAGTCCTGATGTCACAATTTGCACACCTCGCTGCAGGATACCTAGGTGCATATTGCTGTACCATCACTCAGTACTTCCTGACTGTACTTTTTTGCCTTTTGAGCATGAAGTGGTATCTTACTGTTGATTGAATTTGCATTTATCTGAATAGCGTGAGCTTGAGCATTTGGATATTTGCTTTGTGTATTTTTTAAAAATATTTAATTAAAGTGTACTCATTTAAAATTGGAAAAAGGAAACTCAGAAAGGAAAAAATTGCCTATAGCTTTGATATTTATGGATAACTGCTATTAGCATTTTGCATTTTAATGCATTTTTACTATCTCATTTTTCTTTGAATATTGTTATTCATGGTTATGACTATACATCATAGATCGATTTTAAGGAGAATTCACAAACATTCACATGCTCTCTATATGGAAGATAAGAAGTTACAAAATGTTTGTTCCTAGATGAATTATTCGTCTTCACCTTAAAAGAAAAATGACATATTCCATTGAGTAGGCTTCAGATTTGAAAAAAAAAAAAAAAAGATTCTTTAAGTACTGTGACAACATTGATTACTCTAACAACTTGGTTCTTATGAAAGGAAACAGAGAGGCTTTTTGATTAGTAATTCTCCTATAACCATGTTCAGTATTGTTAGTTAAGGAACATTACCAAGAATGGAACCTCCAACACTACTTAGTGTATTAAATAATCATTAAAACTACAAAACATTCTATTTGCACAATGGACAAAAATGTGGTTTAAGAAACTCATTTCCTGTGACTAGGAGTGGAGCAGATCCAGAAGAAAATCTGCAGGAATTCTGCAGAGTTCAGCTGCCCCAGGGTACACAAAGCACCATGGATTTCTTTCCTTTGAGATTTAAATCCAGTAAAGGTGGATTCACCAAAGCACCTAATCTCTGAGTTGTAAATTTCTTTCTTTTCAAAATCAACTGTAATAAATCTTTAAAAAAAAATTTCAGTTACATTCAGCATTAAATATTATTTTGTACTAGTTTCAAGTGTATAGTATAGTGGTTAGACATTTATGTAATTTATGAAGGGATCCCCCCAAAAAGTCTAGTACCAACCTGGTACCATAAATGGTCATTACA
>NW_011888826.1:8075942-8081982 GCF_000151845.1 Pteropus vampyrus
TGTGTATGTATATTTGTGTGTATATACACATATATGTATATATATCCTTGTACAAATGCTGTAAGAATTTCTCTAATTTTGTAGGAGTTAAATGGATAAATCACAGCATAAGCACAAATCTTCAACTTAAGCAAGTCCTGATGTCACAATTTGCACACCTCGCTGCAGGATACCTAGGTGCATATTGCTGTACCATCACTCAGTACTTCCTGACTGTACTTTTTTCCCTTTTGAGCATGAAGTGGTATCTTACTGTTGATTGAATTTGCATTTATCTGAATAGCGTGAGCTTGAGCATTTGGATATTTGCTTTGTGTATTTTTTAAAAATATTTAATTAAAGTGTACTCATTTAAAATTGGAAAAAGGAAACTCAGAAAGGAAAAAATTGCCTATAGCTTTGATATTTATGGATAACTGCTATTAGCATTTTGCATTTTAATGCATTTTTACTATCTCATTTTTCTTTGAATATTGTTATTCATGGTTATGACTATACATCATAGATCGATTTTAAGGAGAATTCACAAACATTCACATGCTCTCTATATGGAAGATAAGAAGTTACAAAATGTTTGTTCCTAGATGAATTATTCGTCTTCACCTTAAAAGAAAAATGACATATTCCATTGAGTAGGCTTCAGATTTGAAAAAAAAAAAAAAAAGATTCTTTAAGTACTGTGACAACATTGATTACTCTAACAACTTGGTTCTTATGAAAGGAAACAGAGAGGCTTTTTGATTAGTAATTCTCCTATAACCATGTTCAGTATTGTTAGTTAAGGAACATTACCAAGAATGGAACCTCCAACACTACTTAGTGTATTAAATAATCATTAAAACTACAAAACATTCTATTTGCACAATGGACAAAAATGTGGTTTAAGAAACTCATTTCCTGTGACTAGGAGTGGAGCAGATCCAGAAGAAAATCTGCAGGAATTCTGCAGAGTTCAGCTGCCCCAGGGTACACAAAGCACCATGGATTTCTTTCCTTTGAGATTTAAATCCAGTAAAGGTGGATTCACCAAAGCACCTAATCTCTGAGTTGTAAATTTCTTTCTTTTCAAAATCAACTGTAATAAATCTTTAAAAAAAAATTTCAGTTACATTCAGCATTAAATATTATTTTGTACTAGTTTCAAGTGTATAGTATAGTGGTTAGACATTTATGTAATTTATGAAGGGATCCCCCCAAAAAGTCTAGTACCAACCTGGTACCATAAATGGTCATTACAATATTATTCACTATAATCTTTATGCTGTAGTAAATCTTAAGGCACATTTATAGACACGAGCACATAAATGTGATATGTCCTGAGCCGTAGCATAACTTGGTTTACCTGGTTGCTTTAATATGCCAATAACAATGGGGCGGACATCTCACCATGCCATCTTATCCTCAAAGACCTGTCACTTCTGTCTTTCTGGAATCTAATGCCCCACGCACGAAAGCCAAATCCAGACAACATATTTTGTTGTCGTTGTTATTTTAAAGGCAGCCTGTTTCTTAATTCTCTTTCTCTTTCTCTCCCTTCTTCCCTCCTCTTCTCTTTGTCTTTCTCTGTATTTTATTTTATTTTTTTTACTTCCTTTGTCCTTTCGAGATTCATCTACATGTAGGTCACATTCTTTTGTTTTTCAATTAGAATACAATTAGTGCCTTTAAGCACAGTAGGCACATTTTATAAATTTCTCAAATAATAATTTAGTTCCATTATTTTTTTTAACTGTGACTTCTTCTGTTAATGCTTCCTCTCAGGGAAAACTACAGTCCACAGGTTAGATCACTGTTCTCTGCCCTCCATACTTATCATGGTTTTCTTGTTTTAATATCTTTGGCTTTTCTTCTGAATTCTGAGAGAGCTTTCCGTGTGCTGTATTTCCTTGATTTTACTTTCTGCAGTGTAAATTCTGCAACTTAAATTTCTGCTCTCTATGTGGATTTTAATTGTGCTTTTGCATTTGTATAACTTTAACACACTTGGATTCATTTCTTATTTCAGATATCTCCATTTTATTGCACGCTGTTATCTTTAATTTCAGCCTATTCTGCTTTCTCTGCACTAGTGAGAATGCTAAAGAAGTTTCTAACATTTCCTTCTGATTTCTATGATAAATCATTTTCAGTGATTTACCCTTCCTTTATTTCTTGCAGACGAGGCAGCCCTTCACTTCTTTGACAAGGGGTTATCAAAATGTCATTGCTTTTCTGTTTTACTTTGTTCCTGTTTTCTAGTGCTTGATGATAGACGCATATATAACTTAGTCCTGATTTAACCAATCAACATAAAATGATTTTAATTATAATTAGATTTTCTTGAATTGAAAAATGCCGTATTGATTAGCTGTGAGACCAGAGGATCATGACAAGGAATTTATGAAGACTGTAGATATGCGTGCAAATCTTTTGCCTCTATGTGTATGAGTATTTGCTTAAAGAAGAAAAAGAAAAATATTTTAGGTTATACACAGATACTTTATAAATAATATTTAGTTATATATAGAAGACACATTAACTTTTACTATTATTTCTCTAAAAAGACAGAACATGTCACAAATAGATGCAATTTTTTTTTTCTTAATGGTGTTTTAATTTAATGGTAGAAGGTTAGTTCATTATTTTCTCTGAACTTTGGTACTAATATATTTTCCTTTTATGTTTCTAACAAAATATATGATTTTCTGCTTGAAGGAGGAGAAAGCTGTCAGCCGAATGAATATCTTTAGACATTTATCTGGTTGTAGATATTCACAACACACATTTTATGTCAAAATCAAGTAGCTGCAGTAATAGATGTTATTTAACTAAGGATGAACTTCTTATAACTTGATAGATAGAATTTGAGTCATATGTTTTTTATATGGGTTTTGTTTAGGAAAATAAGCATTCTTATACCTGCTGTTAGGAAAAGAAAATTCTGGAAAGCAGTTTAGCAAAACATTTCATAAAAACTGTAGAATTTATGCATTTCCTTTGACTCAGAAAATCTGCTTTTAGAAAATTAAGAAAATAACCCAAATAGAGATTACTCTAAAGGACTATAAAATTTTAGATGAATTTTAAAAATAAAAATGTTATATGTTGAGTGTTCAATCATTAAATAAATAAAATATGGATTAGAAATTTTTTTCCGGCTAGATTTACTATTAACATTTTTTTGTTGAAATTTACCTAACTTTATTTTCAAAATCAATATGATTTCATAAGCGTTAATAGAGTTTTAGGGTAAATATCAGAAAATTTGCCTACCTCCCAATATTTTGGGGTCCCTTTATTCTCATTGAGAGAGGAGATTATTATCCTGAATATTTTGCTCCCGTGTCGTATTGTATTCTGCCAATTTCCAATTTGGAAATTTAGAACCCTTCTAAACTGAGTCTTTTGGATAAGGCATTTCAGACTTGTTTAATTTCCAGGAAACACCTTTACAGTTGAAATAATGGCTCATTTGATGTAATGCAAGCTTAACAAATAAAAAACTTAAGTGAAGTTTTAAGTGATGCAGCCAATATTCAAGGTTTTACTTTATAGCTTCAGTTTCAACTAGTGAAGGAAATTTTGACAAATGAAGCACTCCTAGGAGCAGGGTGGGGAGAAGGATTAAAGAGTTGAGGGGAGTCTGGCAAAGCCCAAGTCAGTGGAACCTCAAGCAAATGGTGTGTTGAAATTAGAAGTTTTCAACCCATCTTTAGTCAGCAATATTACAGCATATTATCTGCCTATCTAGTTATTAGGAATGAGTGGATGATTTGAACATAGGACATTGAACATGAGGAAGATTAATCACAACTAAAACCTACATGCACATAAAGAGAGCTGCATGGTTTTGTGGCAGCAATGGCACAATTTTTGCTTTCTTTTTTTTGTGGGTTTTAAAAATCATTTGACTACTTCATTTTCGGTATTTCTTATGTGCAAATACACTGCTTTCCCCACCCCAAATTAAATAATCCATGTTGCTTTAGATGCATATTTAAAACAAATTGATTCTCAGTGTTGAATTCAAAGTCAGTCTTATTAACCAAACTGGCTTTTTCACCCACCAGCTGTTTGATCATGAGCAAATCATTTCAGTTCCAAGATTTGAATTTGTCACCTATAAAATCGGAGCAATGTGACCAGGCCTATGTCCCTCAGACAGTGTGACAATCAATTATATCAGATGTCTGAATACTTTGAAGTATAGTACAACTGCTCTGTGTAAATACTGATAAGTGCTCTACGTTTTTCCTTTGAAAACATGTTTGAAACCCACAGCTGGCACATTGTGAACCACATGCCATGACAATGATTTCAGGCAACGTGGAAAGAACTCGGACTTGGGAGTCAGAACTGATTCAGACACTGTCCATTCTACTTAGTGGCCGTGAGCCCACGGGTCATTTATTAAGCCATCCTGAGCTTCAGCTGGTTTTTGATTTCTAAGAGTAGGTATTAGCGCTCTGTTCAAGACTGTCAGATATCAGTCCTACTACCTGATTTACTGATTAAAGAGACCAAGGGTGAAATTTCATAAGCAAAATATATTCAGAACATATTCAACTGCCTGTATGAACTACTTGGGATATGGACCAACAGTTCCAGAAAGAGTCTTGATGATGTTAAATGCTTAATTCACTTGCATTCTTAAAACTGAAAAAAATGATATTTAATAAATTATCAGCATTCGTTTTTGACAAAACTTCAGTCAAAACTTGATGATGTTAAATGCTTAATTCACTTGCATTCTTAAAACTGAAAAAAATGATATTTAATAAATTATCAGCATTCGTTTTTGACAAAACTTCAGTCAAAACTTGATGATGTTAAATGCTTAATTCACTTGCATTCTTAAAACTGAAAAAATGATATTTAATAAATTATCAGCATTCATTTTTGACAAAACTTCAGTCTACTTACCTTGATGCTTCTGGTCTGTGTCATTTCTGTCTGCAGCAGCTTGACCTACCCTGTCCATGCACAGAGTTCCTACCTCCTGTTGGGCACTATTTAGGTTCCAGAAACAAAGCAAAGAGCAGAACAGACACAATGCCTGCCCTATGGGCGCTTACATTCAGCCACTAAAGAAAACCACTTAAATAAAACACCGAAGGTAGAAGTGCAATGGTGTTGAGAGCTATGAGAACTTCCCTGTCAGGGCGAAAGTCACCCAGCAGCTGGAATTTCTCTCACTTCCCCCTTGAATTTAAGTGTTTTACATTCATAGACACTCGGTGCACATGAAACACTATGAGGTGTTAATGGGATTTTTAACAACAAACCTCTAATATGGGATTTAGCAAATGTCTGTCTCTGCAGAAAGGCCTTCCCTGAAACCTAACCCCTTAGCCTCTTTCCTTGCCTTACCCGTGAGCACATCATTTTAATGGTGGCTCCTTAACGGCTTCGGTCCAGCTCGCATATCTGCATCCGCTCCGTTCCTGGCTTGTCACCCTTTAATGCTATCTCTAGTCCACCTGTGTTCCCATGTACAGCGGGTCCTTGCTTAACATTGTTTTGTTCAACATCATTTCCTATAACAACGAGGAGATGCCCTAGGAACTTAACTCTAGTTTATGTCAATTAGCCTGTGGGAAAATTGGTTTCATTACAGGTCCTTTCCCTTAAAAGTCCCAGAACCGATCGGGGACATTAAGTGAGAATTTTCTGTATTATCATTCTTACCCTTGAAACTCGGAGTTTTCTGTGATTGAGACTTCCCAGTGATACTTTTTGAATCTGCAAGTGCTTGCCATTGTCTGAGGCCACCCTGCGTCTCAGCCTATCTCTTACGTTCCCCATGACATTTTCCCCGCAGACTGCTCTAGATGCAGACTCCCGCTTCCCAATGTAAAGTATGACAGCTGCTTCTAAGTCTTGCTCCCATGCTCAGCTGTCCAGCATAAGACCTATGCTGACGGACTTCTCAGAAGGGTCCTGGCTTTCCCTGCACAGTCGAGTTGCACTACTAACCCAGACCTGGGTGGGACAGTTACTTCCCGAAGACTTGGTGCAGTCAGTGATTCTTTTTTTTTTTTTTTTTTTTTTTTAGGTGAGG
>NW_011888826.1:8084777-8087289 GCF_000151845.1 Pteropus vampyrus
TTACATCTCACTGTCTGAGCCAGTTAACTGTATTTAGGAAATATTGTCTTGGCAGCTAAGGTTTTAAATAGTAAAATGGATTGGTAAAGGGGTGTGTAACTAACCTGTTAACATGGCTTAAAAACATAATAAAATGTTGTTTGAAAAGTTAGGTAGACTTCTGACTGAAAAATGAACAATAGACAATGTAACCTTTAATATGAGCTAGGATGCCATGAGAATATTTTTATTTATTTATTTATTTAATTTATTTATTTAGGCGAGGCAATCCTTGGTTGATCTTACAGATTGCAAGGACCTTGTCAGCTTATAATCCCTTCTTTTTTTATTTTTTACACCTACAGCACCTGGTCTTCCTAGGTAGTCTCCCATCCAAGTACTAACCAGGCCCGATCCTGCTTAGCTTCCGAGATCAGACGAGATCGGGCTTTTTCAGGGTGGCATGGCCATAGACGAGAATATTTTTAAATTAATAAATATTTTGTACTTTCAAAAGAAAAATGAACTCACTCTCATGCTTCAGTAGGATAAGATGACCACTTGGAGCTATAGACTTTCTCTTTTGCTGTAGATGTATCTATTTCTCTTGGTTACCACTTTCATATCATGAGATTTTCCATCTCTTCTATCAGATGACAATGGGAATATGGCCTAGAACATTCTAGGGATGTCAGCATCTTCGGGCTTATCAGACAGTCCGGCAGGTGGATACCCCACTTGCCGGCACTAGTCAAAAGCACCTAAGGCACTAACAACCCCAGCTGCTGAGCATATGTCTGTGTTGTGGTTTTGACAGAGGTGACAGTGAGTAGGGCTGAGTAGCTCCTGTGCTGGTTCTTAAGAATGTCTTGTCACCAGAAACGGGTAGGAGAGGCAGTCTCAAGTTCTGTGAGATAAGCACACTTCCATTATCAATGCCCGAGTTTCCAAATTTTAGTAAATTCTGTTTAATGTTCAGGTGCGATAGAGTGAAAGCAAAACAATGGGAAAGCTCCCTCAATTATTTTAAAACATGATGGAAGCCTTGGTTTTGGCGGTCTACAGCTGCTACTGAGAATGTGGGCACTTAAGCAGATCACAACAGGTGAGCTCAATCAAACGTTCACGTGTGAAATATAAACTCGGTTGTAAGCTGTGCTGAAGAACTATTATGCCAATAAAGAGCAAATGGTAATGGATTTTTCTCTTTCACATGAGGCACAAATGGGGACTTTATAATTTACCTCTTATGGGGCCTATTGAAAAAACCCGTTGTGATCTACTTTTGAGTATCCTTGTTTTTTAAAATATCAATTACTTGGTTTTGCAATTAAAAACATAAATTTACTGTGCTTTATTTCATATTATATTTTCTAAAATCCTAAAGGTGAGTAAAGTACTATTTCCATACTTTCCAAGACCCTTTATTATTTCTGAATATTTAGAACTTTAATTAGTTTGCTTTTTCTTCCCCTTGGCATTGACAATTTTCTTTTGTACTTAAAACTTTTACCTACTTTTTCTTTGTATGAGAACCGTTAAGAATACCGAGAAGAGTTTTTCCCCAATCACTAAGACGTTTTTATCTTGCCAATCAAATTCAACCTAAAATTTTATTCTTTACCTAAAGCTTGAAACTAGTGTGAAACCACTTTATACAAAGATGTTTTTTTACTTTTTTCCTTCTCTACCCCTAGGGGTCAAACATCTAATCCTTTAGGTTTAGAAAGTACTGTTTGACATAGAACCTGACAGTTTTGTATATAGTAGATGCCTAAGGTACATTTGCTGAATTCATTCATCTTGGAAGCCTCCATTTGTTGAAAGTCTCATTACTAATGGCGCACAGGGTCTTTTAGATGGATATATGACACAATGCATGTTTAGAATCAGAACTCTGAGATGTGTACTAGTTTGCTGTTTGACTAGGATGGTGCTTTATTTATATTAAGAAAAAAAAACTTTATAAAATATATAGAACAAGGGAATGAGGTGTCGTTTAGAAATATAAAGGTACATTATTTCTCCATGACTGCCCCAAAGTAGGTAAATGGCCAGTTACATAAGCAGTTGCCCCACTGCAGTCTAAAGCTCTGATAATAGATAGAGTAAAGAGACTTTGATCTGCCACCAACAGTAGAGACCGGTTCTCCTGACTCTTAGCTTAGTGTTCTTTCCTATATGTGATAGTTGGTAAATGAACGTATACAAGCATTCATGAGTTATCCCCAAGACGTGACTATTTTCACAGTTTTTTCCTATCTGCATGTGCAAGTTGAGCATTCCCTCTTCTAATTTATGGTTAAAGTCCATCAATTCTAAGCTAAGAAGTTTTTTATTAGGGAGGACAAGGGAGCTGGAGACCTCCCATTACCCCCACCAGTGAAGGATCACTCTCTGTTTTGGGGACTTTAGTGCACTCAGGCGTGAGCTAGTGCCATGTTTAGCATTTTCATCATTAATCATCCCCAAATTCAGGGACTTTAGATGATTTTCTTGATTCTAAGGATTTGATATGGACAAGGAAACCAAG
>NW_011888826.1:8087339-8104180 GCF_000151845.1 Pteropus vampyrus
GATAGAGTGAAAGCAAAACAATGGGAAAGCTCCCTCAATTATTTTAAAACATGATGGAAGCCTTGGTTTTGGCGGTCTACAGCTGCTACTGAGAATGTGGGCACTTAAGCAGATCACAACAGGTGAGCTCAATCAAACGTTCACGTGTGAAATATAAACTCGGTTGTAAGCTGTGCTGAAGAACTATTATGCCAATAAAGAGCAAATGGTAATGGATTTTTCTCTTTCACATGAGGCACAAATGGGGACTTTATAATTTACCTCTTATGGGGCCTATTGAAAAAACCCGTTGTGATCTACTTTTGAGTATCCTTGTTTTTTAAAATATCAATTACTTGGTTTTGCAATTAAAAACATAAATTTACTGTGCTTTATTTCATATTATATTTTCTAAAATCCTAAAGGTGAGTAAAGTACTATTTCCATACTTTCCAAGACCCTTTATTATTTCTGAATATTTAGAACTTTAATTAGTTTGCTTTTTCTTCCCCTTGGCATTGACAATTTTCTTTTGTACTTAAAACTTTTACCTACTTTTTCTTTGTATGAGAACCGTTAAGAATACCGAGAAGAGTTTTTCCCCAATCACTAAGACGTTTTTATCTTGCCAATCAAATTCAACCTAAAATTTTATTCTTTACCTAAAGCTTGAAACTAGTGTGAAACCACTTTATACAAAGATGTTTTTTTACTTTTTTCCTTCTCTACCCCTAGGGGTCAAACATCTAATCCTTTAGGTTTAGAAAGTACTGTTTGACATAGAACCTGACAGTTTTGTATATAGTAGATGCCTAAGGTACATTTGCTGAATTCATTCATCTTGGAAGCCTCCATTTGTTGAAAGTCTCATTACTAATGGCGCACAGGGTCTTTTAGATGGATATATGACACAATGCATGTTTAGAATCAGAACTCTGAGATGTGTACTAGTTTGCTGTTTGACTAGGATGGTGCTTTATTTATATTAAGAAAAAAAAACTTTATAAAATATATAGAACAAGGGAATGAGGTGTCGTTTAGAAATATAAAGGTACATTATTTCTCCATGACTGCCCCAAAGTAGGTAAATGGCCAGTTACATAAGCAGTTGCCCCACTGCAGTCTAAAGCTCTGATAATAGATAGAGTAAAGAGACTTTGATCTGCCACCAACAGTAGAGACCGGTTCTCCTGACTCTTAGCTTAGTGTTCTTTCCTATATGTGATAGTTGGTAAATGAACGTATACAAGCATTCATGAGTTATCGCCAAGACGTGACTATTTTCACAGTTTTTTCCTATCTGCATGTGCAAGTTGAGCATTCCCTCTTCTAATTTATGGTTAAGGTCCATCAATTCTAAGCTAAGAAGTTTTTTATTAGGGAGGACGAGGGAGCTGGAGACCTCCCATTACCCCCACCAGTGAAGGATCACTCTCTGTTTTGGGGACTTTAGTGCACTCAGGCGTGAGCTAGTGCCATGTTTAGCATTTTCATCATTAATCATCCCCAAATTCAGGGACTTTAGATGATTTTCTTGATTCTAAGGATTTGATATGGACAAGGAAACCAAGATAATATAAAATACTAAAAAGTCATCATCAGAGATGTAGACTCCAGAATTACACAAAGCTTTGGGGCTCAGACTGTAGATCCCAGAATAAGACCTCAGAGGTGACAAGTAGGGTTACGGGGGATCCTCCTACATCAAGGGTCAGTCAGAGATCTATAAGATACTATTGTAGTTTGTTGTAAGTGACCTTTTAGAAATTATAAATGCAATTATGACATAGAACCTGTTTGACAGTTTTGTATACAGTAGGTGCCTAATGTATATCTGCTGAATTCATTTATCTTGGAAGCCTCCATTTGTTGAAAGTCTCATTACCAATGGGGTGTAGGGTTTTTTAGGCGGATATATGACACATGTATATTTTTAGAATCAGAACTATGAGAATTGTACTAGTTTGCTGTTGGCAGAAATTCTCCCCAAATAGTGCTCCTCTAATGGAGATCATCATTTTCATAATCATTATCATTATCATCATCATGATCATCTGCACCATCATCATTTCCCTTTATTGAGTGCTTACTTCGTGCCAGGCCCTCTGTAGACATTACTTCACTTAACTCTCAGCTGTAACTCTGGAGAGCATTCCTGCCTCATTTCACAGATGAAATTCGGAAGCCTAAGGTGGGTATTATTATTTCCATTTCCATGTTACAAACTGCTTCTCTGAGACATTTTGATATTTACTTAAATCACTCAGATAGTAAAATGCAGACCCAGAATCAAAATACTCCAGGTCCTTCTAACTTGACTGTACCAATTCTGCATGATTCCATAGTTAACAAGGAAAAAGAGATATATAAAACTTTGTTTTAGTTTACATGCAATAAACATCACTCTTTCTGGTTACATTCTGTGAATTTCGACAACTGCCTAGTATCATATAACCATGACCACAGTGAATATATGGGATCATTCCATTATCCCCCAGAATTCCCTCGTATTCTCCCTTCACAGTCACACCTTCTCCTGCCCCTAACCCCTGCCCACAATGATATGTTCTCCATCTCTATGACCTTTGCCTTTTCCAGGACGGCATGTAAATAGAATCTAGAGTAGGCAGCATTTTTTTGTCTGGCTTCTTTCACTTAGTGTAATGCATATGAGATTCATGTAGACGGTTTTGTGTCTCAACATGGATGAAATCGATGTGTACAGTTAGTGTAGTCTGTTTATCCATTCAGCAGTCCAAGATGGCCTCGTCCTAGGGGTAGCGGTTACCCAGCTATCGGCCAGTGAGCCTCCATTCTCCTCCATGTGACTTCTCCTACAGTAGCTTGGGCTCGTCCACACGGTGGCCGCAGTACTCCAAATGCAGTGGATGTCATAGTGTTTGTGCTGTGCACTGGGACTTGCTTTCTCTAGCTAGCATAAGCATTTTTCCATCCACTGCTGACATTTAATTTGCTTTAGTTCCATGGACCCAAGAAAGTCACGTGGCCAAGCCCCAGAGTTACAGGTGTGGACAAATAGACTTTACTTTCTGGAAGAACATGTGACAAATTCACATTTCAAGTTGCATAAAAGTCAGATAACTTGATTATACTCACTCCAAATCTCAGGAATTACTTTTTTGTTTTTTTTAAAGGAAAACTCCTAGTAGAGCACTGTCATTGGTAAATGGTAGCGGTCCCTGGGGCATCTGGAAAGGTTACTGTTAGGCAGAGGTCACTAAGATACAAAAGACATGATCCCTCCCAACAAGGAATTTTAGTTTCTGTTTGTTCTCCCACATCAATGTGGGATTTTAAGTTAATTATTCAATTTATGTCTAATTTTTAATAAATGATAAATATGAATAATATAAATAATAAATGAACGAATGTATAGCATGGTAACTCTTGCTTTCCAACTTAACATGGTTATTGAGGGAACAAGTTAAATCCATTATTAAAGCATTTAGGATTATTAGAATGGCTAACATGGTAAGGCAGTATAATATAATTAAAATCCTTTTGACTCTCACTGTGGGCTTAGTTTTGGATGAAGAGCCCGAGAAGCCTGGAGCAGTAAGTGATGGATCTGGACGAAATCACAGCAACTCTAGTTTCGTGGCACTCTCTATAGTTAGAGCCCAAGCATTTGGAATTGGTCAACTAACACATACTCTTACACACATAATATGAAGTAATATCACTGTGGGTTAAGCTGAATTACTACTAAAAGCTTCTTTCTGATTTCTACTATCTAATCTTCTGACTATGCTAGTCCTACCTACCCTTCCTATTCTGCAGGAAACTAAGGCCAATTAGTTTAAACATTACTCCCAGAACAAGACTCTCATTTATTTTGCCCCTGTGACTTTTCCTGTGTTGATTACCATTAAGAAAAGGTCCCCATCTACCACTTCAGAGAACCTTCTTAATGTGACTTTGTTTCCTGGACACCAGGTTACAATGACATTTGCTATGCTGAGTGACTGTGGTGCTGAAACTGCTTTCACTTCAGTTTATCATTTGTGGGGAGAGGATGGAGCACTAGAACAGGCAATGATCTCTGTGTATCAATTACACACACACACAGTGTTTGCAATCTGATGGTGTGCATAACTGATTTCCAATAAATGTTATTTTGGGTATTGGGATATTTGGGGTATTCTTAGGGATGTTTTAGGGGGAATCATCTTAAAACTCGCAGCTCAGAAATGGCATTTCTGTTGTCAATAGTGTCCTTCACAGATCTTTAAGCTTTTACAGTTTCATGGGGATCCTATTGGCTTCGGTGCTTTAAAAATGCTGATCCTTGCTACCATCCTGACATTTAATTAGAATAGAAAATAAACTTTATCATTTCATCTGTGCCTTTAATTACTTATTTTCTTGAAAAAAAAAAAACTTCAGCACTTCTAAAATTCACTTTGTTGTTTTGCTGAATGACAGTATTATAGTATTAGAGTTGTTTATTTTGTATAAATTGAAGTATTTCTATCTTGAAGTATGTACTTCTTTTTCCTTGGGAGCGCAAACTACTCTACAGGCAATAACTCATTTAGATCTTCAAATTCTATGGAGGGTCGTAGGTGATAAGTAGTATATCCAATTTACAGGGAGGACAATTGAAATAGAGTGATGTGGCGAATTGCTCTGAGTCATAGAGCACAGCTGTTATTGAACTCAGAATGGAATCAGGGTCTCTTGACTCCCAATTAGTTCTCTACTCAAGAGATCACGCTACCTGCCCCTTCAGTCCTTGGCAAATAGATGATGAACTTTATAGAAAGCTAACTCTCAGTTATCTACAGTTTATGATGTACATCTACAGATTCTGGTTTATAGTCTTACCATTTCTCTCTAGTGGCTATGGGGTGTCTGGCAGCATCCTTCATGTTCTCTGTCTCATTGCTGCTGTGACAAAGGCAGGAAGAATAGCAAACAGGATGGTAGCAATGGAAGCAAAAGGATCTTGTGTGTGGAAAATACATAACCTAGAAAGTTTGAGGAAATAGAATAATAGTTGCAGAGCTGGAGGGTGAGGATTACACTGCCCTCTATTTGTGCAGATGGATGCAAATTGAAATGACATTCCATCCTTCTGTATCATTTTCCACATATAAACATGAAAATTAAGTAAACATAAAGGCAAATTTAAACCATAATATGAGCAAGCAATGCTTGAAGCTAAAGCGCTCACAGTTTTTCAAGGTTACTGCCCTTCCAAATACAAAGGCAGATCTCATGTGAACTGTTGAATCTCTGATATCAAGGGCATGACAGAACTGAAGGTATAGGATAGTAAATTGTCGATTTCCAGATGAGAATGGTGACAGTTAAAATAAATATATCACAGGCTTCAATAGGGGGATCATTTCAAATCCTTAAATTTCACATATGAAATAGTTTGGTCATGGTGTCTTCGAAAAATAAAACTTAAAAACATGTTCACGATTAACAGAACGAAGTGTTACCATAGTTATTTATTATCCTTTTAAAAAATTTCTCAATGATTTCTGATGTACCTTCTTGAATATCAGTTGATTGTACTGTTTAATATAAGAATTACAGTCACAATTTACATGAGACAAAGCTACTTAACTTTATTTTTTGTTCTCATTGTCTAGAAATATTTAAATTGTTTTTTTTAGAAAGTAAATGAACTTATGACATGATATAGATATAGAAATAGAGGTAAAGATATTCATTTCTGAGATTTATTAGGCAAGTGATAATTATATTTAAAAAAGGAGAATGGGGAGTATGACAAGTCTTGAAGACAATATAAATGACTTCTATAATCTCTGAAAGGGTTTCTCATAATATTCTGGGTGACTGGGAATATATGTGTCTCATTAACTGCTGTATTTCAGCACCTAGAACAGTGTCCTTTGCTTAGTCAGCTCTCAATCAATACCTTTTGACTGTATAAATGAATGATACAGAAAATCCAGGTTCCAGTGACTTGGAGAATGCAAGAGAGGCGAAGAAATAGAAAAAATAATTACAGAAATATTATTTAAGTTACTTTAAGTAGAGAGGAGTTAAGAACTGTCTCATAGATGAATGAGCTTTTTTTTTTAGCTGTATTACAAACTCAGAAAAAGTATTATAAGCAGAGCCAATGGATGATACGAGAGAGAGAGAGAGAGAAAGAGAGAGAGAGAGAGCGAGAGCGTGCGCGCGCGAGCGAGCAAGCAATAATAAATAAGACAAGGATCCTGAACAGATAGGAGGGGATGGGACGCCAAGCAAAAGTAGTGGGTTAGTCTCAGCTGAGAGGAGCAAGGTTCCTTGTGTTCATTCAGGAGTGAAGGGAAAAGTGGGATTGTAATTAAGTGCCCCCAGTTGAGAGAGTTCCCGTATGATGGATGTGATATTATCTACAAATTAGCTCTTCTGTGGAGAGTGACTGGAAGTACTAACTGTGGGGACATGGAAAAAAGGTAGACAAGAGGAGTGGGATGTGGTGGGAAAACCAGAGAATAATGGCGTCCACTTAAAAATGTGGGCCATGAGTTCATGGGGGTCGGGTCAGCAGAGCTGTGGGCTTTCTGTCAGCCACTGTAGTGGAAGCGGCCAGGGGTGGAGAAGGAGATTGAAGGGTCAGCCCAGAGATGGTCCATGGACCGTCCACGTCAAGTGGGCCATTCTGCAGTCACTGAAGTCACCTAGGTGACAGCACAACTTGGGTGGAGGGGGAGACTGGGACCAATAGTAGAGTCCTCGGTAAATGAGGGAAATGGAAGAGGATGGACAAAAAAGATAAGAAGAGTGGCATAGCCATGTGATATGAATTTCACGCAGACTCAAAGCAGTTAAATATTCACACCAGATCAGATTAGAAACCAACAAAAACATTAACTAAACTAACAGCTGTAATAAACCTGGCTTTATATTTTCTTGATTGTAAATACTTGTCTTTTTAGTCCACTTCTCCTTGTATAAAGGTAGGTATATGAGGAAAGATACCATAAGAATATTTCTAAGGGCGCAGTAGTTTGCTCTCAAATTAGGAAGGGGATCTAAGCTATGTTTATTTGCATAAATCCAAGATAAAGAGTTTTAAAAGTATAGATCGATTAACATAAGCACCAGCTACATTTCTGTTTATGTGCCATTTCTACAAAATAAATTACTTTGCATGTGTACCCTGAGTGTTATACCAGAAGCCAGCCACATTTCATTATTATCTAAAGCCCTCTGTGAAATGCAATAATAAATCTTAATATATAAAGTTATTTTAGTTACTCTTTTTATTAACCCTGTAATATTATCTTTGTGGATAGGGCTTCAAGTTGGTTTTTTCTATTTTAATTATTTAGGGAAGTAAAAGAAGAAAAAAATTACAGTTTTTTTTTGTATTTTCACATATAATTTAATTAATTTTCACAGCTGCTAAACCAGAAAGAAAATGATTACTTCAAAGTTTACAAATTTGCTAGTTCGGTACATTCAACAAAGTTTTACAGGAGTCCCAGAAATTGTATCTGTACTCTAGTGAACCCAAGTTCTTGAATCCTTGGAGAATCATATTTGCATTTCTGCATTGCTAATTTTGATAAAGGGAGAATATTTTGCATTGATAAGGACTTTTATTAATGCAAAATAGGCTTCTGCCCTAGTTTTACACGACTTTAATATTAATAACAATATGCCTGAAATTATGCCAAATTTCAACGTCAGTAAAATTGGTGGGTGGAACAAAATGTGAATAAATTATTCACATACAAACAAGAACATCCTTGCTTTTCAAAAGCTGGTCATTGGGGACTCACAGGTATAGGTGAGATAAACGCACACTGAATAGAATACAGCTGCGAAAAGAAAAAGACCCAAAAGTTGTTTTGGTAAATATTGTAGATCGCTAACCTGTATGTGGGTATCATTACCAGTGTGCAATGGTAAATTTCATAGACATTTAAATAAATGAATACAAATAGTAAAAGTCTAACAGCAAAATGTCGATTTTATCTCCCTCTAATCTGTTCAGTAAATTTTCATCAGCACCTACTATGTGCCAGGCACTGGGCCAAGTGCTGATGACACAAACAAGTGTGAGACCGAGCTGCTGGCTACTCGTGGAATTGCTTACAGGTGACTTCTGGTCCCTAACATATACACACATTATATTTCAGTAAATTTGGTTTACAAAATTGAATATGAAGAATCAAATTATTTAATTAATTTACTTATAACGATGGGCAAAGGTAATTATAAACACCAAAAAAAAAAATGCAAGTTATCTTAAAGATTCTCAAGTCTTAGTTTGGTTTTATTTTGAAATATTGCTTTCCATGCTTGATATGCCTGTGACCACAGCACTTTATACACAATAAGATTTCTATGAGTATCTTTAAAAGAATCAGAAAAAAAATGAAGAATGAACAAAACATTGTATATTTGTATTCTAAAACATTCATCTCAGAGTAATGTTTTATGTAAAGAGAAGACAAAGTAAAAATATCTAAACAAAGTTAAAGATCTAAGAATAAAATACAACTCCTGGAAACCCTAGCTAGAAGGAATGAATGGTCTGACAGACCATGTCAATGTTCTTTTCCTAAATAGAATTTAGCATGTCTGAATTATAACCCCCCGAATAAAAGAGGA
This sequence comes from Pteropus vampyrus, assembly GCF_000151845.1. Taxonomy (NCBI): domain Eukaryota; kingdom Metazoa; phylum Chordata; class Mammalia; order Chiroptera; family Pteropodidae; genus Pteropus; species Pteropus vampyrus. The sequence goes on from NW_011888826.1 coordinate 8,095,929, forward strand.
AAAATAATACTGAGGCTTTTCTATAGAGGCAAAATATGAAAATTGGGGCTAATTCAGAACTGAAATAGTCTTATTAGAAAAAAAAAAGTATTTCAGAGTATTGTGAAAAAAAAGTTGAAGAAATTATGTACATATGTAAAGAAAGATTGCCATTGGACTCGCCAGTCACCTCCCTGACTAGCACCGAGTCATTATGTCATTCACACGGGGGACTGGTAGTACTGTGAGTCTTGAACATACCATTTTGCACATTTGTAGGAATCTACCATTCACCACTAACCCTCCCTACCCTTAATCTGTAGTATTACCCCCTCTCACCGAGGTTATATTTGTTATTTTTATTAAAATGTGGCTTACCTGCAGCTGGCTAGATTCTGGTTCAAGCTTAATCACTTTCCTACTTAAAACCTGTCTAGAGCTCTCCATTCCCTTTTGATAAAGCCCGTACTCTTAGTAAGAGATATAGGGCTGGCAATTTACCCTCCACCTGAACTCTGGTTTCTCTGTGTCTGTCCCCAAAACAGCATAGTGCTGCTTCTCTTTCATTGCCTGCAACGGGCTCTGCTCCCCCTTAAGTCTGGGCCTTGGTGTCTCATTGTCCATCTTGGTGGAAAACTTTTCCCACAGTCTCCACCTGGCTGACTCCCTCCTGCGCTTCTTCACATTTCAGTTTATACTTTACCTCCTTAGAGAGAAAATAAGTAGACCCTGAGATCTGAGGCCAGAAATTGCGTCTTCTTATTTACTCCCGAATCCTCAGCAGCTACCAGTGTTACTGGCCTGTATTAGCTATTCATTTTTTCATTTATTCATTTATTTATTCATTCATTTACCTACCTATTCAATAATTATATATTAGCATCTCTTAAAAATTAGGTATTGCTCTAGGCATGGAGAATACAGTAGCAAATTAGATAAAATCCCTTCCTCATGGATGTAATAAGGTAGACAGTCAAGACATAAGATAATTTCAGAAAATGATAAATGCCGTCAAAATAAATCAAGAAGAAGATAAGAGGCTTTAATTTGAGGCGGTACTCATATAATGTCAAGGAGATAGCCAGTTGTAATGTAAAGAAGATGCTCTGAAGAGAGAGCATTCCAGTAAGAGGTAAGAGCATGTGCAAAGGCCTGCATGTAAATGAGCTAAACATGGTCAAAGGACAAAAGCAAGCCACTGTGGCTGGGCAGAGTGACCAACGTGTGCAGCGATAGGTCACGAGGCCTGAGAGTGGGCGGGAGACGGTTCGAGTGGAGTACGGTGGGTCGTGGTGTATGTACAGTGTTTCGGTTTCATGCGAATGGTTTTCAGAAACCCTTGGAGAATGTTGAACATGATCTAATTTACGCTTTAATAAAACCACTCTTATTATTACTTAGAGAAGGAAAAATAGGGAGATAAAAGTGGAAGCAGAGAAGCTGGGAAGAAGCTGTTACAGCAGTTCAGGCGAGTTGTTGGTGAGGCTTTGACTAGGGTTTAGCAATGAGAAATGGTTGGATTCAGGATCTCTTTGGGGAGATAGAGTCGGCAAAACTTTCTAAAGGATTGAAGGTACAGGATGATAGAGAAAAGGTTTCCGTAATCACTGTCTAATTGAATTTTGTCGTTTAAATTGAAGGGTCATGCAAAATGAAAAAACTTTGGTTTTAGAACTTAGCAAATTTGTATCGCTCATAATAATTACGTTTGCATTAATTATAAGGAAGATGTTAATACTTGAAACTTTCAAATACACATTACATAAACTTTTCATAAAACTTACTGGTATACAGCTCTGTTCGTGGTAATCTCTCCAGAATCATCGTCAGTCAATTAATATTTATTACTATTTGTTAAGAACAGGACTCTGAAATTAAACTTCCTATGCGTGCAGCCTGGCTCTGCCTTTTATAGTTTTGCAAACTTAGGCAAATTGTGTGACATCTCTTTGCCTCTTTCCTCATCTATAAAATGTAGATAACGGCAGAAACTTTTTCATATGTAATTGTGAGAATCAAATGAGATCTGTATGTAAATTACTTGGGACCCTGGCATATAGTTAGCAGTGAACAATGTTAATTATTTTATTATTATCTACCTTGAGTGGAATTCTGATGATGGACAGTGAGCATCTGCTTTGTGCCTTTTAAGTTCAAAACACTGGTACCGTAAGAGCTGGTTGCGTTACCACTCTTTTATATTAGTATCCAAAAGTCACTGGTAGGAGGTCTTTGCCAGTAGGCCCGCTAGCCCTGTCTTCTAATTCATTGGGAAGTTTCCTGCATGTCCTCATTTCCCCTTTTCTCTTTAATGCAGAGATGGCCCCAGAATGGAGTGGGTTGAGAAAGCAACTTCAGAATGGCTCCACATACATATCTTTGGAAAGATGGAAGCTCTGTGAAATTCTTCAAAGATTAGGGTTTTGAAGACACCAGTGACACTGATTAGCCTTTACCCGAAGAAGATTCCACAGGGAAAACTAGAGAATGTGTTCTTTTACCCTATTGATGTCATATATCATGTGATCCCATGTCAGACAAGGGCCCATGATGAAAACTACACAGTCCGACCACTAAAATAGAATGACACGATAAATTTTCAATGTATTTTTTTCTTTTCCTTCTTACCTGAGTTCCTTTTACCTTGTGCCTCACATCTCTCCCCTTAACCTCCCTCCCAAAATAACCTCTTTCCCAGTCTGGTTCTGTATGTTCCTTGTTCTTCATTCTGTCACTCTTACTTTTTGATTCCGAACACAAACTCCAAGAGAATAGTTGCAATAACGGGTGAACTTTTTTTCAGAAAGTGAGAAAGGAGAAGAAACCGAAGTCATGTTTCTCTCTAGTGAACAAGAAAAGGGAAAGGCAAGAAAAAAAGACACACATTTATTATTTATTTATTGCTGCCATAACCTATATTACCCCAAACCTTAGTGGCTTAAAACAACATACTTTTTTTTTTTTAACCTCGGAGTGTGGGTCAGGAACCTGTTTCAGTGTCTTTCACAAGGCTGCAAACACGATGTCACCCAGGACCAGACCTTATCTGACAACTTGATGGTAAAGAATCTATTTTCAAGTTCATGGTCTTATTGGCAGACTTTCAGTCCATTTAGGGCTGTTTTACTGAGGGACTCAGTTCCTAGTTGACTGTTGGCTTGAGGCCACCTCAGTTCCTTGCTATGTGGGTGTTCCCAACATGGCAACTTGCTCCATCAAGGCCGGCAAAGGAGAGAGTCTGCCAGGAAGACAGAAGTCAAAATCCTATGTGTCTTAATCACAGAAGTGATATCCCATCATTTCTTTTTAATTTTTATTTTTCAATTACAGCTGACATACAATATTATATTAGTTCCAGGTATACAGCGTAGTGGTTAGACATTTCTAGAATTTATGAAGCGATCCCCCGATTAGTCTATACATAGTTATTATGATATTATTGACTATATGATATGCCATCACTTTTGCCTTATTCTGTTGGCTGGAAGGCAGCCACTAGATTGGCCTGCAGTCAAGGGGAGCAGATTACCCAAAGGTGTGACTACCAGGGGGCTAAGATCTTTGGGGGCCATCTTGGAGTCTGACCCCCTAAATAGTGAATTTTCGTTTGGTCACAGAAATATAAGAATCTTCCAACCTTTTCCTTTCTTCCATAAAGCTACTCCCAAACCTTAGATTTGGCTTTCTTTGTTTAGTGCAGATGACATATATGTCTGCTATGGCCTCAGTGACTTCTCTAAGTCAGTTTCATTTCTCTGGCCACGTTATCTACTAATTTTTCCCATCCCCAGGTTAATTACCTCATGGCTGCTTTCAGACCACATTTGCATATTCCCTCATGGTTCTAAAGTAATAATATAGATCATATTACTAATGTGTATTTGGCTAAAACATGCTAGTAAAATATATCTCATTCTTATTACAACTTTGCATCTGTTTTCCTAAATTATGGAGCACCCACGTTTACTGTCCACATGTCCTGGCCACCCCGATCTTTCTCTATGCCATCTCTCTTCTGATCTTCACACCTATAACCTCCACCCTTTTCTCCCTAGCCTAATCTTGCTCACGTTTAAGGTCAAAATTCAAATGTTCTCGATGGATCTTTTCCCCTTCATAAGCTCTTCAATTTCTCACTTCTCTTAACTAACAAAGTACAATACTAGTAATTTATACCATACAAGTTATCCCTTAACTATAAATTATTTTGAACCAGTATCCAGTTGTTTGAAATTTATGAGTCTTCTTTCTCCAATAAGTTCTTTGATCAATATTGCTCACTACAGTATAAACAAGGATAATTTATCTTAGTCACCAAAAATGTTTAATGTAATATTGTTTCGAAATCTTTCTTAGGGAAGTCATTCAAGCCTTATATTTAGTCTCTATCCTAAATGCCTAACACATAGCTAAGTACACATGAGGCATTTAATTAATGCTTGTTGACCTGTTCTTGTCAACTATTAAATATTTAAGGCATGTAAATAATTTTGTTGAATATATTTTCAACATCTTACAATGGAGAAGACTGCACCTCACTAGAATTTGTGTCTGCTATAATATATGAGCCATGTGTGTGAGCTCTTAAGAGGGACCCTACATAGATTTAAGACATAATAAAATTTATATGATGCCCAAGAATTGTTTTCCAAACACAGGAAAATAAGATTATAAGTAGCTTAGGATATAAGGTATAAGGCTAAATTTTTTTCATAAAAATAAAATTGGGAAGCTAGTCACTCTTACTTTAAAATAATAATAATTTACATTCTAAAGCTCTTCTGGGCTATAAACTTTGCTCAAATACTGACCCTGTGATAGAACTGGTAATTATAATGTGAAGTATTGTATTTAAAAATATCATATTTACACACATTAAGATAACCATTTATACCATTTTAATTTAGATTTGAATATTTTAATCAATTTCCACTGATTTAGACAAATATCTTTAAGCACAATAAGTTTAAGAATTTTCTTCTTTCTACTGTGTATTCATTCCTGTCTTTAATTCTACATCTGAAAAGGGGAATTGTATTTTTCTTAAATTTGTATGTGATCATGCAAATGAATTAAAATAGACAACTTAATTGTTCTGTATGTATTTTTCTGCAAAACCTCTGATGAAAAATATTCATGTGTAATAAGTTTTAAGTGGTTTCAATTATTTTCAGTTTTGAATAAGATACATTTTCCTTTATCATAATTTAGTTAACCACATTACTGGTGCTGTAGTCATTGACTGTCTTAATCCATTCAGGCTGCTTAGTCTATTCAGCAAAAATACCACAAATTGGGTAGCTTATAAACTACAGAAATTTATTTCTCACATTTCTCGCAAGTCCAAGATCAAGGTACCCTCAGTTGCCTGATGAAAGTCTACTTCTTGTTTCCTAGAGGGTGCCTTTCCTCTGGATCCTCAAATAGTATTCGGGGCTAGAGAGCTCCATGGGGGTCTCCTTTGTAAAAGCACTAATCCTGTTCATAGGGGCTCCACCCTTATGACCTAAGCATCTCCCAAAGGCTTCACCTCCTAATACTTTCACCTTGGGGATTAAGATTTCAATATGTGAATTCAGAGGGCATACAGATATTCAGACCATAGCATGGACTAAATTAGAATGTTTATAATAAACTAGACATTTATAGATGAAAAATTGACAATAATGTTTTCATGAAGGATTCTATTAGAAAGATTTTTAAATATTTTTACTGATTTTCAAAATAGTACATGATCATATTAAAAAGGAAATAATAGGAGATATTAATAGAGTAGAGCTAAAAAGCACAGATAGTATCATCACTCAAACATAAATATATTAATAATTTTGTATATCCCTCCCTTTTTCTATATGTATATACATGTGTGCCTTCTTTCTACCTCCAAAAAGGTGAGAATCATGGTATAGATAGAATTATTTTCTATTTTTTATTAACATTCCATTAAATTTATTATCTGACAATAGTTTTCAAAGATAAAGTACAGTGGTTACATTATAGCCTATCATATTTATGTACCACAGTTTATCACCTTTTTCAGTATTTCGATTGTGTGTGTGTGTGTGTGTGTGTGTGTGTGTGTGTGTGTAAAATGAAACTTTAAACACAAGATTTTGAACAGAGCTCTAGGTATTCATGACATTTCCACAGTGGGACCATGATCTACTGACACTTTTGATCGACACTTTCAAAATGTATTTTTAAGGGTGGTACAAATTTATGCGTCTATCTAAGACCAGTGATTATATTTGTGCACACATATTGTGCAGTCCGCCTGCATGGTATGAGTTGTATCCATCTCATTTGCTATCGCTAATATTAAATATGATCACTTTTAGAATCACCGACACTACAAAAGATGGAAAAAACATGTTTCTCATTGAGCATTAGTTCAATTTCATTTATCAGAGGCTCAAAAAAAAAAAAAAAAGACTTGTGGTATAAAGAAGATATAATTTGATTTTTCTTCTTATTTAATGGTCCAGATGTAGCAAAAGAGGCCCATGTCAATTAGCAAGGGTTCTTCTCCACATTGTTGTCCAAAGACCATGTTCCAAACAGCACAATAGAAATGAAAAAAAAAGAAGAGAGGCAGAGCTACCCTTCCCCTTAAGGACACGATGCGCAGTTTGCTTATCAAACTTCTTCTGTACATAACCTGTTCATTAGAACTTAGTCACCTGGCCAAACCTAATGGTTAGAGAAATTGGAAGATGTAGTGTTTATTTTGGCCCATTCTAGACCCAGCCAAAAAACTAGAAAATAATTGGGGGAAAAGGGAATAGTTTTGAAGAACTATCTCACTCTGCCATACAGAGAATTTTAAATTTGCAATGTGTTTGATTACTAGTGAGGTTGGCATTTTTTTGCACACTTTTATATAATTTGTTCTGTGAATTACACATTAGTGCCCTCTGCTAATTTTTCCATGGGATTCATTTTTTTTTTATATAAGAGTTTTGGTTAAAGGCGTTATAAATTATTACCTACCACATTCAAGTAATTTTATATTTTTGATGTATTGGAATTTTACAGGTTATGCGGTTAAGCATCTAGGATAACATTTTTATTGCTCATATGCTTAGATAGTTTTCCATTCCCAAGATCAGTTATATTCTTCTCTATTTCATTCTAGGGTTTTAAAAAATTTTAACTTTCACTAGTAACGCTATATTTATTTATAGGAGGGTTTTTTGACTATGCCGAAAACAGAAATATCCAACTTGAGATATATTTTTTTAAATAGTTACTTTACTGATTTTAAAAATAATTTGACATCATATTGAAAATTATATGAAATTTTATGTTATGTTCTTTTACAGTTTAGAATATTTTTAAGGATTATCAGTTCTATTTTGTTGTTCTCTCCAGAAATGATGTTCAACCAGGATATATGAGGGTGGAGTGTTCTAGCAAGATCTATCTTGAATGTTTTGAGTGACTACAGACTACTTGTGAAATATTTTGCTATCATTCTTTGGTTTGTTCTTTAGTTTTTACGCTAGTCTCACACTTTGTAGTTTTTTTCCTACCTCAATAGAATAATAAATATATATTTAGCAATTGTCACTTCAAACATTTTCTTAGCTATTCTTACTTATTTGTTCTCCTAGCTTTGTTTAGTCAAAATTTCAAACAACTAATTTACTTTTGTTCAGGATATTGTTAAAACATTATGCTAACTTTGGAAGATTTGGTCGACTTGTAATATTCCACCATTTTATTATGAGCTTGGGTCTATATTCTGCTCAGATCTTCTTCAGTATCTTTATTAAAGTCATACTTTTTAAAAAATGTAAATCAAACACATTTCTTTTACAGTAATTTTTAGTATTTTATATTTTTATTACTTTTGGGACTCAAGTCATTCTTCCAGCATAACTCTAGCAGGAAATGTTGTTTGGTTATTTATGCATCCATCTTTTACGTGATACTTTACTGACATCTTCTTAACTGAAGTAGTTTCTCAGTCAGTTGTCTTACACACTTTCTCATTTCCTTTTAGAAAACTTGATCTCTATTTCTGTTACATGTCTTGAAACATTGGCAAGAACTTCCAAAATGGTGATAAATAATTATGGCAATAGCCATTCTCCAAATTTTGTTCCTAGTTTTAATGGGAACTCCTCTAATATTCTACAGGTGGCTCAGTGCCATGCCCAGAATTCTGATTCAGTAGATTTGGTGTGTATACAAAGTTGTGAAAAGGAAGTAGATAATGTGAAATAAAAAAAATCCATTGGATTGAGAAATCATTCTATTTGACTAACTAG
>NW_011888826.1:8104230-8107972 GCF_000151845.1 Pteropus vampyrus
TGCCGAAAACAGAAATATCCAACTTGAGATATATTTTTTTAAATAGTTACTTTACTGATTTTAAAAATAATTTGACATCATATTGAAAATTATATGAAATTTTATGTTATGTTCTTTTACAGTTTAGAATATTTTTAAGGATTATCAGTTCTATTTTGTTGTTCTCTCCAGAAATGATGTTCAACCAGGATATATGAGGGTGGAGTGTTCTAGCAAGATCTATCTTGAATGTTTTGAGTGACTACAGACTACTTGTGAAATATTTTGCTATCATTCTTTGGTTTGTTCTTTAGTTTTTACGCTAGTCTCACACTTTGTAGTTTTTTTCCTACCTCAATAGAATAATAAATATATATTTAGCAATTGTCACTTCAAACATTTTCTTAGCTATTCTTACTTATTTGTTCTCCTAGCTTTGTTTAGTCAAAATTTCAAACAACTAATTTACTTTTGTTCAGGATATTGTTAAAACATTATGCTAACTTTGGAAGATTTGGTCGACTTGTAATATTCCACCATTTTATTATGAGCTTGGGTCTATATTCTGCTCAGATCTTCTTCAGTATCTTTATTAAAGTCATACTTTTTAAAAAATGTAAATCAAACACATTTCTTTTACAGTAATTTTTAGTATTTTATATTTTTATTACTTTTGGGACTCAAGTCATTCTTCCAGTATAACTCTAGCAGGAAATGTTGTTTGGTTATTTATGCATCCATCTTTTACGTGATACTTTACTGACATCTTCTTAACTGAAGTAGTTTCTCAGTCAGTTGTCTTACACACTTTCTCATTTCCTTTTAGAAAACTTGATCTCTATTTCTGTTACATGTCTTGAAACATTGGCAAGAACTTCCAAAATGGTGATAAATAATTATGGTAATAGCCATTCTCCAAATTTTGTTCCTAGTTTTAATGGGAACTCCTCTAATATTCTACAGGTGGCTCAGTGCCATGCCCAGAATTCTGATTCAGTAGATTTGGTGTGTATACAAAGTTGTGAAAAGGAAGTAGATAATGTGAAATAAAAAAAATCCATTGGATTGAGAAATCATTCTATTTGACTAACTAGTGTTTATAAACATAAAAATAAAAATGTTTTTGTAATTTTGGAGCAAAGCTTCCCATTTTCCTTTCAACAAAAACCTTGAAAGTTTTCAAAAGAATTTCATTTCACAATGCAAAGGCAAGAAGAATGAGAAGTTTTCATAAGCTATGTTAAAGATAAAAAATGTTTTTAACATTTGGAATTAGAATGAGGTGCGTATGTAACTGTTTCATGGAAGTTGATGAGCAATTAGTTTCTTTGAAAGGATGTTGTGCATTTCATATACATATATTCTTCAAAACAAAATATGGTGTGAAATATTTTTTTTCTATGTTAGCAAATATTCTAGTAAAGTTGTTTTGAATGACCCTCTTATTCTTACTCTTAAAAATTAGTCCTATAAAGAATTAAACTATAAAAAATATGGCCTTGACTATTTTTTCTAGTTTAGAAGTTCTAAAATATTTCTAACATTCAGCTTTGCTGAGCAAGGATACAATTATTTCAGTTTTAAATGTATGAGTGTTTTTCAAATATAGAATGTTCACAGATCAGTAAATTCCAAAGTATCATTTTAAAACGGGGTTCCACCAATGAAATTTTAGTCAACAAGAGTTAAATAAATTGAAGCTTAAACTAAAATGTGATTTAAAAAAATATTTATTTAAGTTAGTTTCAAGTATACAGTACATTGGTTAGACATCTATATAGTTCATTAAACGATACCCTCAGTTGCTTCCTCCCTCCCCTGGCCCTCCACCAAACCATCATATTAATGCTAACTGCATTCCCTCTGCCATGCTCCCCAACCCCATGCCCAACTATCAACTACTAATTTGGACATGATTTTTAAAAAATTCCTAAACATATTAAAAGAGAAAAGTAAAGTATAAATTTTATTTTATTTTTTTTCCAATTGATCAAATTTTATTTTATTTTTACTTTTTTTTAACATTTAATTTTTTAATTTTTTCCATTCCCCACTCCCCCTTCCCCTCTTGATAACCACTAGTCCATTGTACATGTCCATGAGTCTCTGTTTGTTTGTCTTGTTCATTCGTTGCTTTTAGGTTTATATCCCACATATAAGTGATACCATGTAATTTTCAACCTTTTCTATCTGGCTTATTTCACTGAGTATGATTATTTTGAGGTCCATCCATGTTGTCGCAAATGGCAATATTTCATCTCGTCTTATGGCTGAATAATATCCCATTGTATATATGTACCACAGCTTCTTTAGCCACTCATCTATGGTAGGACATTTCAGTTGCTTCCATGTCCTGGACACTGTGAATAATGCTACTATGAACATCGGTGTGCAAATATCTTTTTGGATGTGAGTTTTCCAGTCTTTGGGTAAATACCCAGTAGAGGGATTGCTGGATTATATGGTAGATCAATTCTTAGTTTTTTGAGGAACCTCCATACTGTTTTCCATAGTGGCTGTACCAATTTATAGTCTCACCAGCAGTGTGTGAAGGTTTCTATTTCTGCACATCCTCACCAACATTTGTTATTACTTGTCCTATTGATTATAGCTATTCTAACAGGTGTGAGATGGTATCTCATGGTGGTTTTGGTTTGCATTTCCCTAATAGCTAGCGCCGTTGAGCATCTTTTCGTATATTTGTTGGCCATTTGTATGTCCTCTAGGGAGAAGTGTCTGTTCAGGTCCTCTGCCCATTTTTTGATTGGATCATTTGTTTTTTGTTGTTATTGAGTCGTTGAGTTCTTTGTATATTTTGGATATTAGGCCCTTATCGGAGATGTTGCTTGCAAATATATTTTCCCATTTGGATGGTCGTCTCTTTACCTTGTTGACAGTTTCTTTTGCTAAGCAGAAGCTTTTTAGTTTGGTGTAATCTTATTCATTTATTTTTGCTTTTATGTCCCTTGCCTTTGAGGTCAAATTCATAAAATCCTCTTTAAGTCCAAGGTCCTTGAATTTAGTTCCCATGTTTTCTTCTATGCATTTTATTGTTTCAGGTCTTATATTCAGGTTCTTAATCCATTTTGAATTAATTTTGTGTGGCAATAGACAAAGGTGTAGTTTCATTCTTTTGCAGGTGGCTTTCAGCACCATTTATTGGAGAGGCTTTCCTTTCTCCATTGAATGTTTTTTGCATTTTTGTCGAAAGTTATTTGCCTATATAAATATGGGTTTACTTCTGGACTCTCGATTCTGTTCCATTGGTCTGTGTGTCTGTTTTGCTGCCAATACCATGCTGTTTCTATTACTGTCGCTTTGTAGTATAATTTGAAGTTGGGCAGAGTGATACCTCCAGACTCATTCTTTTTTCTCAGGATAACTTTGGCAAATTTGAGGTCTTTTGTGCTTCCATACAAATCTGATGATTTTTTGTTCTATTTCTTTACAAAACGCCAATGGGATTTTGATGGGGATTGCATTAAATCAGTATAATGCTTTAAGTAATATGGTCATTTTAACTATGTTGATTCTTCCAATCCAAGAACACGGAATATCTTTCCATTTCTTTGTATCTTCATTATATAGGTCCTTCACATATTTTGTTAGATTTATTCCTAGGTATTTTATTCTTTTAGTTGCAATTGCAAAAGGAATTATTTTTTCCGCTTCTTTTTCTGACACTTTGTTATTAGAGTATGAGAAAGCTATGGATTTTTGAACATTGATTTTGTATCCAGAAATTTTACTGTATTTGCTTATT
>NW_011888826.1:8108022-8109977 GCF_000151845.1 Pteropus vampyrus
CTTCTTTTTCTGACACTTTGTTATTAGAGTATGAGAAAGCTATGGATTTTTGAACATTGATTTTGTATCCAGAAATTTTACTGTATTTGCTTATTGTTTCTAGTAGTGTTCTTGTGGAGTCTTTAGGGTTTTTTGATCCAATCTGCAACTCTGTGCCTTTTAATTGGTGAGTTCAGTCCATTTACATTTAGGGTGATTATTGAAATATGTGGTCTTCTTATAGCCATTTTATCTTTTGTTTTCTGGTAGCTCGGTGTTTCCATTGCTTCCTTGTCCTTGTGTTTCTTTTTTCTTTTCTTCTTCTTTTTTTTTTTGGTTAGCTTTTGTGGGTTTTCCCTCTGGTCCTTCTTGTTTTATGTTATATACTTTGGTTCTGAATCTTCGATGTGTGGTTACCATTACAAATATGTAAAGGATAGTTTTATATATATATACAGTCGCCCATTTTCTTCTGCGCATGCCTTATCTCCATTCCCCTTTGCGAATTTGGATCTTTGAATCCTCCCCTTTTCAGTCATTGTTGTCTCCAATTGTCCCTATACATGGTGAACGTTCATTACAATCTTGCTATAGCAAACCTCTTCGTTTTTTAAGCTTATAATGCCCTGTTCCTATTAAGGGTTTCACTCCTCTGTTTTTATCAGCCTGCTAGTCACCTTACTCCTAATTATGTATTTTCTTTTTGTCATTTTGTTTTAGGTAAGCTGACCCCTTTCAGTATTTCCTGTAGTGCAGGCCTCATAGTGGAGAATTCTCTCAATTTTTGTTATGTCTGGAAAAGTCTTTATTTCTCCTTTATATCTTAAGGAGAGCTTAGCTGGTACATTATTCTTGGCGGGTAGTTTCTTTCATTTAATAGTTTGAAAATTTGATTTCACTCCTTCCTGGCTTGTAAGGTTTATGCTGAGAAGTCTGACGATAATCTAATGGATTTTCCTTTATAGGTTACTGTCTTCTTTTCCCTGGCTGCCCTGAGAATTCTGTCTTTGTTGTTGATTTTTGATAATTTTAATACAATTTGTCTTGGTGAAGGCTTTTTTGGGTTGAGATAATTAGGTGTCCTATTGACTTCTTGAATTCCAAGCTCCAGCTCATTCCTTAGATTTGGGAAATTCTCATCAACTATTTGTCTGAAAATGCTTTCTAATGCCTGCTCCTTTTCCTCTCCTTTGAGAATTCCCATTATTCTTATGTTTCTTTTCCTGATGGTATTATCTAGTTCTTGTATTTCTCTTTCATTATTTTTCATTCTTTGGTTTCTCCCTTCGTCCTTCTGGTTTATTTCTAGATTTATGTCTTCGATATCACTGGTTCTTTTCTCCATTTGGCCGACTGTATTTCCCCAGCCTGTTATTTCATTTTTCAACTCTTGCAGTGTGTTCTTTATCTCCAGAAGGTCTAGTCAGTTCTTTTTGAGAACTAAATAGTTCTCAAAGAACTCATTCTGCTAAAGAACTCATTCTACTCATCTAGTTGTTTTTTCAATTCCCGAAATTGTTGACATGATTCATTTTGGATCTCACTGAGTTTTTTCAGAAGCACCATCCTGAATTTTCTGTCATTTAAGCCACATATTTCTATGTCTGTAAGCTTCTTTTCTGGAGATTTTTCTCTTTCTTTCTGAGCTGCCTTGTCACCTTGATTGCTCATGGTGTTTAATGGACTATTTCTCTGCCTGGGCATTAATGGAAGTGTGTTCTGCTTTTTTTTTCCCAGAAAGAAGATTTATTATGTAATAGTCCCTAGCCTCTAGCCTGTTGCAAAGAAAGTGTTTTTCTTTTGGTTTCCAGTAGGTGGTGTCTAAGGCTCTTGGATCTCTGCTTTATATAAAACCTTAATAATGTCTTTTTTTTTCCCCTCATTGATGTTTAATCAAGCTCACTACCCTCAGTCTCAGTTCCTGTCAGTGTTAGTGACAGTTTCTGTAGCATTTGCTCAGATTCCCTTGGGGCTCT
>NW_011888826.1:8110027-8122787 GCF_000151845.1 Pteropus vampyrus
ATTGATGTTTAATCAAGCTCACTACCCTCAGTCTCAGTTCCTGTCAGTGTTAGTGACAGTTTCTGTAGCATTTGCTCAGATTCCCTTGGGGCTCTGGTGGTGATTGGTCAAGGAGGGTATGCGGGGAGGGCCTTCTGGTTTAGGGGTTGGGAGCTGTGGCTTAGCTTCGGTTTTGCAACCATGGCTGGTAAAAATCAACTGCTATTCTTCTGCCGTCCAGCTTCTCTGCCTTCTGCCCTGATGACTGGGCCCTGCCACGGGGAGCTCACAGCTTTCCCTGGCAGGGCTGTTCGGGGAGTTCACCGCACCTTCTCCCCTCCCCCTCCTCCTATAAGGAGCTCCAGTGGCTGCAAGAGGCAGCTTCTTTATTTCTCCCAGCCACTGCCAGACACCCAGGGTTCTGACCTGTGGTAGCTCTTATGCACAGATCCCACGCTCAGATGTGCTGGCGTACAGTTTGAGTGTTTTTTGTTGAGTTTTAGATGTTCAGCTTATTGTTGTTTCAAGAGTAGAGATCTGGAGTCTATAAATTTTAAATCAAGACTGTTTAAGAAGTTCTGTCTCATTTTCTTGATGAAATAAAATCTGTTGTTGTCTCAGAATAAATGTACATTTTATTAAATAAAAATATGTCAGAGCATAGGAATCACTTTCTTTGACTTTAGTATACTTACTTTAAACAACACTAAAACAGGAGATGGTATAATATCTTATGAAATATTAATAATTTATAATTATTTTTATGCAAACAAACTTAGAAATCACTAATTTATTGATAAAAATGTATACAGAAAACCTTATGTGATTTCGCTTTTTGTTATTCTTTTCTTCATCAAAATTAGACATAGTAGGAACTTGTGTATTTCATCATATGTTAATAATAAATTATTGACTTGTCATTGAGTAAATCAGGAATGACCAAAACCTGAAACAAATATTAATACATCTTGGAAGTATCTTTTTGTACTTAAATTTACATTTAAATGTTTTTGATTTTGGTCTTATAAATTAAGCCAACTGAATCCTATTCAAGATTAATAAAAACGCTGCTTTTTCTTAATCCTCCTTTCTGTAAAATTCCTGACTTCAGTGCAGACCATATTCAGAATATATTGCTTTATTTTAAACTACAGCATGATTTTCTTTTTAATTATATTACTTCTGTTTTAATGGACTTTTCTACGTAATGTGTAAATAGAGCAAGTTACGTTGTCAATGAAGTGAATACAGTATGTCATTGTCAAAGCACTTTAAATGAAACTTCAATTTATTTTCCAGATTTTTGCCATTTAAATTGCAGAATGGAGAGGGTAGAAAAAAATTATTCATTGCTACTGCTTTTATGATGCTTTGTTCCAGGATATAATCACTTCTTAACAGAATATGTTATATGACTATTAGCAACAATTCTGCTGTTCATGTCAGGAACTCTGAAGATTTGATAAGAATAGTCAAAGGAAAATGGACAATGATTCAATTCTTCTAGTTATTTTCAGCAAACTAGTTTCAATGAAGCTCGATAAATATTTCTTCAACTGGTCCCACAAAGCCTTCACAGGATGGGGACATAGCTAAAAAAGAATGTATTTCATGAAATCTCTGATTGTTCCTTTTGGCCGAGGACCGTTTCCAGTAGTCATTGTTTAGCTATGATGTATAAAGTGTTACCTGCTTTCAGTTACAGATAACATGGAGAAGCTGGGAATATTAAGAGACAAGTTATAGGCAAGTAGTATTTTAGCATTAATGATGTGGAAATATTATTGGAGCGGAAATTTGGAGACTGACAAGGGTGTTTACCAGAACACTTTCCAGTCAACCACATGTTGTGTAGTGTTTATATGTAGTGTAGTTGTGAGGATTGAGTGTTTTGAATATCACAGGTTTTGAGTTGAATCTCATCTAACCTCTCTAGATCCCAGACCATTTTTCTGTGAATTAGGAATTATTTAGAAATATCATCTACTTCTTACTCTTATGCTTGTGAAACTTGACATAATAGGAGTGTGTGTGTGTGTGTGTGTGTGTGTGTGTGTGTGTGAGAGAGAGAGAGAGAGAGAAAGAGAGAGAGAGAGAGAGAGAGAGAGAGAGTGAGTTATTAGAAAAGTCTGGATATAATAACAACAAACAAATGGTATCTCTTTGGTGACATGGGTTGGCAATTCATTTTATTTCATTATTTTTAATTTATTTTTCAGTTACAATTGGCACACAATTTTATATAGTTTCAGGTGTACAACGTGGTGATTAGACATTTATGTGACTTGAAGTGGTCACCCAGATAAATCTAGTATGCATCTGACACCATACATAGTTTTATAATATTATTGACTCTATTCCTTATGTTGTACTTTATACCCCATGACTATTTTGGAACTACCAGTCTATACTTCTTAATCCCTTTCTCTTTTTCACCTCCCCATGGTATTTTTTAATCTTTATTATTAACATTATCACCATCAACTTTATATGGTCATACTGGACTGAACATCATGGCTAGACATGTTTTTATTTTGTAACGTAGTGATTAATGTTATATAAAAATCAAGTACAATATTCTAGTATTAACTATATCCAGAGTCTACTCTTCCAGCACCTTTCATTTTTATTATAGTTTATGTCACAGATGAGGTGTTTGTTGATGATTTTGTACATTTCTCAGCCATTTTGATTATAATCTGTAAAGTATGTAAATGCCCTTCTTCCTTTTGCTAGTATAAATGGGGAGCTCTTTTTGGAAAGGGGGAACAGGGAAAGAATTATGGAAGGGATGGAGGTCCATGTGGATATTGAATAATACATGAGGTTCTTGTAGATACTGGAGAGATAGGCAAGCATCGCAGGCACAGGGCGCAAAACAAGTTTAGGTGGCATAAAGCGTGTTTACTGAGAAATGGCACAGCAGTGTGATTTAGGAGAAAGGTTTTGTTTGAAAGAGGGAGATAGGACTCAACAGTTTACAGATATGTTCGTGATTTTGCGTTTTATATTAATGTTACTTGGAAATCATTCTTCCTTAAATCAGGTGAGTTTTCTTATGTCACATCCAAAGACGATCTGAATCAGAGTGATTTTTGGTTGGATTACTTTAATTCTAGGCATTAATCAGGCTGTAGTTTTTGAGTGAAGGTTCTAAAAACATGAAAACTAAATTCCCTAAATGTATTTTTAACATAAAGAACTAAAAATGCACCTGATTTTTTTTCACTTACATCTCCACTTTTGTAGTTAAATATAGCTTGTGTTCAAAATAAAAATATTAATAGCATTTTCTTTCTGTAAACCATATTATTCCATTTGCCCAGAGCTCCGCCTGAACTGATTCATATTAAATTGATTAAGATACATGACCTACAATAAACCAATATTGTATTTGAAATTGTGAAATCAGATAGGTGAATTGTGGAGAAACAATGATAATTTCAGGTAGAAGTTTCTTTTAACAAATAGATTAAACTATCACAGAAAGAAACAAATTACATCTTTGTGTTCTTATCCAGTGCTTGTATTTGAAAAGCATTATTGGTATAGCAATTGATTTTCTTATATTCTAAAATAACAAAGAATTTTTTTATGTTTTCAGGTAACCTAAAGAAAGGTGATTTATTTTCTGCTAAGTCTTGTAAGCAATCGATGGTAACAAGCACTATAAAAGTGCCTTAGAGAATGCTTAATTATCTGCTTGAGATATTCTAAGACCAACCCAAAGAAAGGCACATAAAAAAGGAAAAAGTTAATTAACTTGCTCTAAGAACTGTATCCACCAAATTAAACTATAACTGACTTGTAGTTATCCCATGTCATAACCCTTTAGATCTTTAACTATATGTGAGAGACTCATTTTTAGCAAAAGAAATAAAATAAGTAGTAGGAAACTAATGGAGAACCATGATTACATGGGTTTATCCTCAAAAAGCTTCTAATTTGATCATTCCTCTTAATAGTTCTCTCAATTTGCTCATCCCTAAAAAATAGCCAGTTCACTCAAAATAACCCATAGAAATGCACAAAGAAGATCTCTGATGTAAAAATACTAAGGGAAAGTAGGATATTATAGTGCTTCTTTACAAGTCTGAAATCATCAGAGACTAGAAATCCCTGAAGAAGTGGTTTTATTTAATTTCCCAGCGGAGTGCTGCCTTTCCAGTCAAGGAAGAACTTAGCCTAAGAGCTCTTTTATCACTTGGAGGAACTTCAAGAAACAGGGAAATTATTTCCTGACAACTAGACAATCATTTTAATGAACTACTTCTATGTTAGCAAAGAGGACAGTAGACTGCTTTTAGATTTGTGACCCAGAAAACTCTCTCCCATATTGATGTGACCTAAAGGTTTATGCGTCAAATTAATCTGTGACAAAAACTATACATTAGCATGATATTTGCTGTCTGTCGTAATATAGCACATTATCTTTTTTCATGCTCTCTTTAATCTTTCTTGAGGGCTGTGTCAAGGGAAATAGTGTGTCTGAAGTATAATGTGCTATTGAAGAGAGAATGCATCTCAGTTTAAACCCTGGGATGAACCATGCAAATTGAATTTTGATTATAGATTTTATATTTGATCTAAACATTTGCTTATCTCTCAACCTGAGCATGCAGTAATGAGTTTAAGAACGGGAGACTATTTTGTCCTTGGAATCTGACTTGTCATTTAGAAAATCACCATGCATTTCACGCTACCTCAGTCCTATCGATCCCCAAAAGGTGCTTTTATATTTGATCAGTACTCAGCAGTATTCATTATACCCAAGCCCTGATGTGTCCTCTAGTGACTTGGCACATCCGAAACTGAGAAGTGAATCCATCTCATTCTGAGTCATGTGACAGCCCACTAACCACTCAGAGTAGTTTGTCACCCTCTCATTCCCAAATGGGATAATCCTTTATTAATTATTTTGACAGAGCATTTTATATTTGTGAAAGTTTAACGAATGCTGTGGCCCTTTTAAAAGTAATTTAACTATTTTGGTCGCATCTTTATTCAAATAAAATTTTAATTATTTTAGTCAATTTAACTGAAAATGTAGTGTCATTTAAGGGTGTTTCCTGCTAAATTTCAAATCACAAGTTTGAGGGCCATCTCAGCAGAAACATCAATTCCTACTAAATATTCAGATTATTTACTCAGGTAATTGACAGTCTCTTGATAGGCAGTGGAGAGAAACAGGAATGATCAGCTCACAGAATTTGGATAAGAAAGAGAAAAATTAGTTTTATCAGTTGTAACAAAAGTCCCTCTCTGGTAGGGGATTTTACTAAGGGCTGTGCACATGTCAGGGTAAGGAACATACGGGAGCTCTACTTTCCTGTCAATTGGCTGCTCTAAAAAAAGAAAGTCCATAAAGATGCAAATGACAAAGCGGTTACAGATATGAGTAAAACAAACTACAATCCCATGTATCCATCTCTTAACTTACTAGAAAAAAAAGACAGGCAAAGTTGCATTAAATATCATCTTCTCAGTTTTGGGTAACTTTATTTACATTTTATAGTGATTTCTTAAGCCATGTCCAATGAAACAAACCATTTTTAAAACTGGAATTTTTCAAATTTGAAAAGAAAATGTAGATATCTGTTACACTTTTTCTTTATAAGATGATGAGGATTTTTTTCAAAGCAAGTCCCAAATTTTCGGTTTATTACTTTAAATTTCATTTGACATTAAATTTAATTCAATTAATTGGATTAAGAAGAGTCAAAAACTTCCTTGGCAGAAATATCTATAACTTCTCCCTGTTGTGGTTTTTGAAACTTAAGTCTTTAATGAATATGGACGTCAAGCAAGAGCATAGCATTAGTCCCTTAATATCTTGACAGCCTTTTGTGGCTTTGATTTTCAGCCTTCGGTCCATGTGTCCAACATATCTTTATTGAGGACTCATCAGGAGCAAGAGTTTACACTGAGTTCTGGTGATACAGATACCAGTGCAAGAGATACACTGTCTTTAGGGAGCTCGTCGTCTGTGTGAGCGGGATGCTGAGCATACCAAAGTGAATAGAACAAGATCTAATGAAGGAAATGCACATAAAATCAATAATTATAGCCTGGATAAGTACTCAGAGACTTGTGTGTTGACGTAATAGAAGAGATTTACTCTTCTTAAGAAAGTCAGAGTAGTTGTCCTTCAGCAAGTGACCGTTGAACTGAGTCTCAAAATTAAGATGGGCTTTGTCCCTGTTATTATTAAGCCATGCACGTCTCAACTTTATTTGGTCTTATTTTTTACTTGTTCTTATTTTTTATTTGTTCAACAATGCTTATGAGGAATGCAAGATGTAAGACACATTTTGCAGGATGCCGTGGGTGCTACTCAGGTGAGTCAGCCAAGCGCCGTGTTCTCTAATTTCACAAGGTGAGAGAAAGGGGATGATGAAACAAGGAAGACAGTGATGCGCAACAGGTGGGATGAGGATGCAAAAGACGGGGCCTCTGCTTCCCTGAGGGGGGCACTCAGGGGACAATTCCTGGGTACAGTGACATTGGAAGTAGCTGGAAATGTGGCCACAAGCTTTTCAGCCCTAAGTTGGTCCTGCTGGGTAGTAAGAGTGCTCTGCTTTATCAGAACTAGAATTTATCTTAAGGTAGAGATGCAATGAGGTATAATTTGAGGGAAATTTCAGGAAAGGACCACTTCTTCCCCAGGTCTCTGCACCTACACCTGATACAGGTAATGGAAGAAAATAAATCATGATCAAATCATTCCTTCACGTAATCTTCAAACGTTACCTAAAAGTAAATACCACTGGATTTAGGCTAGGGTTTTTTTTTTTAAAAAAAGTCTTCTGAAAAGCATGAGTCCAAGATATGTTTTGTCATTAAAAGGGTTCACGATAATTAATTTTGAGAAGCATTCAGTTTATATGCCTTTCTTGAAAATGAACTACACACGTGTATTAAGGAACTTAGAAGTCCTATGGTTAAAAAATAAGTGAGCTGACCATCGAACACCTCTCTCTGCTCCAATTTTTACAGAGCACCCATTAACACGGAAGGAGCTTTGAAACACATGAATTATTCTTATACATCATGATATGCTCCTTATCCAAAAGAGAGCTTGAAGAGACGGAGCTCTGATGGAGGGCGGGGACAGAGAGGAAAAGGGGGTGACAATAAAGTGGAGATTTCTGATAAATCGAGAAATCTCCAGGCATCCCTAACTCCTCTAGCTACTGAGGTAAGATGATTCAGGCTCTGAATTTGTCTCTTGCCTTCGCTGTCTTTCGTGGCTACCTCCAGCTATTAGAAGGATGAGGAAACTCAGAGCTAGGCTTCCTGATGGTTAAAGGCAATTTCTCCCAGGGCCTAATAACTAGTTTCTGATTCACAGCAGCATCAGGGTCTGACAACTAAAGGTTGTGGACACAGTAAAATCTCTTCAACACAAGCTTCCTTTTTTTGTACCCTTACCAAAAACCACCTGCTGACAGAACTACAATGTGAGGGGTGTGGGGATTACATTACTCTACAGATAGATCATATAAAAAAATAAAAAGTCAATTTAACTAGACATATAAAGCCAAAAAATAATTTTAATTCTATACAAACTCCATGAAAGGGTGTTGTTGCTAAAACCAATTATGCTAAATTTTAATTAGTTGTGTCAGTGTAAGTAAGTACATATAAGTGGACCCAAAATAAAGTTCACCTGTTTTAACTCCCTTAACATGCTTAGAAATTAATATGTAGTGTTATAAAAAATTACAAAGTAGTATATATCCATTAGAAATGTTGAAAGAAAAAAAAATGTTTAAACTATTAAAATCACCTCTCTGGCGATAATGACATTCTGACGTAGAGGATTTCAGGAATTTTTCTAAGATATACATTGAAGCAAATAGAAGTTTTCAAAACTTTATATCATACTTTGAAACTGTTCTGTAGGTCTTCTTTGTTCAAAAATATAATGATATTATTTCCCTTGTCATTAAATATTCTACGCAGTATTCATTCATGTGAACGTATTGTCATTCTTTAACATATGCAATCGTCCTCTATTTTATGCCCAGTATTCTAATATCATAAAGAAACATTGAAAAAAAAATTCCAAAAAAAAAACCTTGGTTTCCCTTAAAATTTTTTTTTCTTCAAGATAAATTCCTAAGGGGAAATTGCTGGGTCAGCGTGTATGAACATTTTAAAACTATAGTGCGACAGATTATCAACTTGCTCTTTAGATATTTTGTATCTCACAGATCCACCGGAGTGCGTGTGGAAAAGCCAGTATTTCCTCATCCTCACTGATAAATGGAGATTTTTAAAGTGCCAAAGAATTCTTTAAAAGTCTTCTTTCACTTTGTGTGGCAAATCTTATCGGCTGTATTCTAATTAAGACAATCAGGTGACGTTTTTCTTGCTTATGAGAGGAGTTGAATTCAGGGCTCAGAATTTTACAATGAGGTATTTTCTGAGAAAAGTCTAAACTATACAGACATCTTTTATTTATTTAAATAGTATTTCATATGGAGATTTCGGATGAAGCAGAATAAAGCTATTGCATTCCTTACTGTCAGATAAGTGGTTGTCAAACAGCTGTGAGCGCCAGCTTAACGCAGAAATTTTCCTTAACTATCAAGAGACTCTGATCTTCATCCTTTTTGTTATTAGGTGTTAAATACACAATGAAACAATTATAGGAACACGGAAACTGGGGGCTGTCTTTCTCAGAAATATTAGTTTTGTTTACTTAATTAGGAGTCCTTACGTGTTGACCAATTTCCTAAAATAGCGATTCAAATGTCAAATAGCTTTTCATACAAATAGTGTAAAATCGGAAATCTGCCTTGTTGTGGAGTGAGTGGTGATGTCACAGGCTACTGAACAGAAGTCATTTGACTTGGCACTTAAGCATTTTTCAAGTTTCTCAAAAGTACCAGACTTTGGACAAACAGAGGTAGGGAATTAAGATCCCTGCCAAGTGAAAAAATAATGTAATTTTGATGTTTGGAACACATCAAAAAGAGGGCTGAATATTAAACTGAGTTAATTTTTTAAAAATCTAAGTAAAACATGCCAAAGTAAATGAAAGATTGTTTTAGATTGTTCAATACATTGTTCTCCTAATTACTTTATTTCATTTCATGAGTTTAAAGTAGAGGCAAATGAGTTAAAGAGGAGAGATGTATGATTATAAATTCCTATTATTAGGTGTGAAGTTTTTAAAATTATTAGTATGAACAGAAGTAGAATAGGTTTCTTTTGGCATAGAGAGGCCAAAAGCATATGAAAAACCATGAGACCTTTAGTGTCTTACAATATCATGCAGAATAACCACTGAAACAGGAAAATAGGTATGAGTCACTGACCTGAATGTTCCTCGAGGAATCATCATACAGCTTCTCCTGAGTGGAAAGAAAGCTTTCACACTATTAGTTAAAAGAAAGAAAAGTTAAATTTGCTTTGCAAAATAAACTCTCCCATGCTTACAGATAGAAACAGGTAGCAGAACATGGAGGTGTTTTATTTACCCAGAGCCTCCGTTTCAGCTGCGAATGTGGACATTCTGAAGCGTTGGCTGAGGATAGGGCAGTGCTTTTCTGTCACTTCTAGCAATGACTTAAAATGACTATCGACTCTTACAGGTAAGTCCTCCTGTCTCCCCAGGCACGGAAGGATCTGCGAAATTCTAAGTTATAGGGACCAGGGAGAGCAGTAAAGACAACGTTTTGGGGGTTCTCGGGTCGTGTTTAGAATATGTGAACTTAGAAGAGTATGATGACGAAAAGTAATTTGCACGGCGAATTATCTATCTATCTATCTATCTATCTATCTATCTATCTATCTGTCTATCTATCAAGAACTGGAAAGGACTTTAATATCTAAGTATGGAACTTAGGTAATTATATGATGGTCCCTCTTTCAATGGAGTTAATGTAAAATTATTTAAATTGAAGTTTAGGAAAAATTTATGATGGCTTAGGGAACTGCTGTACAAGGAGCAAATTGTCAGCTATGTAAAAACTTAAAATAACTCTTAAAAACTACATGTGGAAAAAAATCATGGAGGTTTGACATTATTCGGTTTACTCTGCTTGGACCTTGGGTGATTATATTTTATCTTTCTATATTTCTGATTTTCCAAATTTTCTCTTAAAAACACATATTAATTATTTTTATAATAGAAATCCCCCTTATTCGAAAATATATTGTGGATTCCATGGGCAGGTGTGTGGTAGAGAGAATTCAGTGCATCTTGTAGGATCCGTGGCCGTACCTGGCTCTGTGCTCCTTTTTTCTGCTGCTCTGTCATCCCCATCCCCCTGTCCCCATTTCATTTCAACCCCCTTCTCTGGGCACCTTTCAGCAACTTTAACATTTCTCTTGTACAGATGCTCCTCAGCTTACGATGGGGTTACATCCCAATAAACCCATCACGAGTTGGAAATGTCAGACGTCAAATTACATGTAGCACACCTAACCTTCCGGACGTCATAGCTTTAGCCTTGCTTGTCTTCAATGTGCTCAGAGCACTTACATTCGCCTGCTGTTGGACAGTTCTTTGAGTTTCATCTCAAGGGTTATCGCCAAACTCTTCTCCCAACTAGAAGCAGGAGACACAGGTGGGCATTTTGTAGACACGATGGGATGCAAAAACAAAACACAATATCCAAAAAACGCTGGCCACACCGTGCATGGTAGAGTACCGGTTGTTTACCCTCACGATCCCGTGACTGACGGCCAGGGTGAGGGGCCTGCAGCTGCTGCCACCACCCGGCATCGTGAGAGAGCATCACACCACATAAAATTAGCCGTGGAAAAGGTCTAAACTCAAAATTTGAAGTATGGTTTCTACTGAATGTGTTTCGTTTTCATGCCATCATAAAGTTGAAAAATCGTTAAGTCGAACCTTTGTAAGTCACAGGCCATATGTATGTCTTTCTACAGATAATGATCTTGTCCTTGTACAGAGGAAAGGATATAATCAATTTTTGTTTTCCTGTAACTATACTTTGTATAGGGAAGCAGTGTGCTAAAATCAAACGCAAGTCGGTGTTCGCAAATAGGGTAACATTTACATTTATGCCTGATTACAGTTGCTATGAGTCCCCACTTCCCACCTCTCCATGGCTCGTGGGGACACCAGTGAGTCTCTGAGCTCACAAATCAGTGTGTCACCCAGAATCACCTCAAGTCACCTACTATATTATGTCTCCCAGGCTTCCACTTATCAAAAGCACTCTTGAGGCCAGTGTCAGGAGTGCCACCATGAAAATGCCAGTATTTGTGTTCAAGAGTTTTGCTAGCCCAAAGTTGCGGACCCCGGCGAGCTAAAGCAGGGTGCAGTAGAGCATTGACAATAAGCAAGTTTAGACCAGAAAGGTCAGTAAGGCCAGGCAGGGTCTCTGAGGCAAAGTTAACGAGAAGGGTGGTAGGCTTTCTCCAAGGCTCACTAGATAGCTCTGGAGACATTTTAAACAGGAGAGAGTGATGTGATCTCAAGTGAAAAGGAAATGATGATCCTGGCTCTGGTCCACATTTACGCAGCTGGTGGCTGATGCACCTAAGGGGTGGGGAGCCCAGGTCCTCTAGATATGAAATATGGCTCCTTTTCACACCTGCAAAAAAGGCTCTGTTAAGTGTGACTTGTAAAGGAAGTGCCACACTTCCTTGTAAGGGAAGTGCCTAGGGCAATTACCATGTTGCTGCAGATTCTCTCCTAGTATAATCCTGATCCCAGCCAGCCCATGCTTCAGTTCTTAAAAAGATCAACTTAGCAGGTGTTCGAGCCTGGAAGCAAAGAAGCAAATTAAAAATGCCAGCATCATTTTGGCTAATGAATAGATTTTCTTCAAGTGTCTCTGCATTTTAGCATTCATACCGAGCAAAAAATGTTTCCGGCACACAGATTGTTCCCCCTCGAGTTAACTCTTGGTGTCAGACTTGGCAGTCTCGCTACTTCATCCAATCTAGTGCCGGATCATTAACATTTGTACTTAGCCACGTGGATTCCAACGCTGAGTGTTCTGAACATTTGCAGGCAGATGTTATCAAAGATGTTCGCTTTTCGGTTTCCTCGGTTCGTTTGCATAGAACAGCCTTTGCCACTGAACGTGAGGTGCCGTCAACGCAAAAGCGGTTTTGTTTGTTTGCTGTTAAGTTATGAGCATGTGGTTGTATTGGAGAAGCATTTCACTTTATTGGGGAAGCATTTTGCTTGACTGCATTGAATTAACTATTGTTCCAGTAACAGTTTATTATTGTTTTTGTTGTTCTACTTATCTTTTGGGAAGCATATATAAATATGAAGATAAATGTTTTTTTTCTCTCGCATTTGGATGTTGCTTTTATTGGAAAGACATTCAGGACCAACTTTTTCATTGAATCTGCCTTCCTCTTTGTAGCAGAGGTTGGATGCTCTGCTCTTACTAAAAATGTGCATTTTATATACCGCTTTATGCAATTCCAAGGTCAGGGCAGTTCTTGAATTAAGAAACCATCATTATCTCTAATATTGATCTGTCAGAGTCTTTTTATTTACTTTCCATAGTGAACACTGAAAGGACCCAGAAGATAAATACTAAAAGGAAATCCAACCCAAAATAGAGGTACCCTTCAGGTGTGAATTATGAGTTCTTTGCTCTTGTTCAGAAATTACTGTCAATCAAAGGATCCTTGTCCAACCTTCACTAGGGATGAAAAGCTGGTCAAGATTCAGACGAAATTTGCAGCTGACAAGGCAGCAATTTTGTCAGTAGATGTGGGAGGAATCAATTTAGCCAATCGATTGACAAGTATGTCACTTTCACTCAGTCTTAGAAAC
>NW_011888826.1:8123227-8141839 GCF_000151845.1 Pteropus vampyrus
TTTTTTTCCCCATCAAGAGAGAGCTGAGGACTGTGAAATAAAGATGGGAGCTTTACTCTCAGACACTTTTATTCTCCTGATGTGCATTGCTCTGGGAAGATTAATCACCATGGGGTGCCGCAGTCAGGCAGATCAGTTTTGTGATTGATGCAAGAGTATATTAAGTGTATGGCAATAAATGTTCACACAAACTCAATTCCACATATCCAAACTTATTGCAAAACTGTCATGACATTTGCAAATTTTGCTCAAAATCATTCTTAGTGCCACACCTGTCTCACTCTGCTGTATATCCTCCTCCATTTCTAAGGCTTCAACTGGTGAAAATTGGTCAACACACTCAACTGGCTTGTTTGTTTTCTGCTTTATTTTTACCTCTTGTCATTATGTCTGCAGTTTTGAATACAGATATTCTCTAGGTTTAGGTCTCATTGGTCCAAGCAAAGGACTAATCTTCGTATTCTTTTTTAAGAAGCTTCATACAATGCTATTGATTTTAGGAGATAATTAAGCTCCAAACTACTTTTAATACTATAACTGTGGTGTTTTGTTTTGTTTTATTATTTATTTATTTTGGTATGTCTTCATATCTGATCTGATGATGAGTCACTTCCCCCAAGTCTTTATTATCAATGTGTTTGAGAAGAATTATCATCTTACAATGTTAAGTTGTATATCAGTGAACAGGGTACAACTCTCCATTTATTCAGGACTTTTATCTCAGTTAGTAGATCTAACTTTCAGTATTTCCAAATGATCAAGTTTCATTTGTTCATCCTTTTGACTTATTAGTGTTACTTTTTTACTTTGCTGATTACTCCCTTTAATTTTGTTATTTCCTTTTTAGTTTTATTTTTGGCTTTATTATCTTTCTCTTTTCTCATTATATCTCTAATTTGTTTTGAATTCTTCTTGTTTTTTGATAAATCCCTTCAAAGCTATAATTTTTGTATAGGTCCCTTGTTAGCTGAGTCCCACAATTGTTGATATGTAGTTATTTTGGTTGTCATGTAGGTCTAAACTGCTCCTAATTTCCCATACTATTAACATTTTATTTAGTCATAGGTCTTTTAGTTTACAGATTATGCAATTTTTAGTGATCTTTTTTATTGATTTCAAATTATTTCGCATATGGGCAGTTAACATAGTACGTGTGTTATGGATTCTTTGATTAAAAGTTAATTCATCTTTTACTTTTGTGTATGTTCCATGTGTACTTCAAATATCTATTCTGTTTGTTTGTTGTAAATTTATATACGTGTGTTAATTTAAACTTATAAGTAATCTTATTCAAAAGTTTTAGATGTTTTCTTCTTTTATCTTTATGTGTCAGTTTCTGAAAGCATTGTCTTATAAATCTTACTCAATCACATTAATCTATTTTTCATAAGTGATAATTAATGCATTTTTAAATTTCAAGTATAGATAAATGTATTCATATTTATGATTATTATAACTTTTTCACCTGTTATTCCTTTTAGTAGTATCTATTATTGTTCCTTGCTGCTTTTGATTTACTTTTTGTCTTCTATTTTGTCTGAAAGATAATTGCCATAAAAATTGTGAAGTAATTTATATTATTTTCTTATTTTATAATTTTTCTTCTATCATCATTTAATTTTAAATATTTTTCTGCATCTATTTGTCACTAAAGTGTATCTCTCAAAAGTAATATAATAATTGCTGTATCAATTTTTAAACAATCACAGTTACTATTATTTTAACAATTTATATAGTAATTAGAGTTATAATTTTATTTCTATCATCTGATCTCAGATTTTTTATTGACACAAAATTGGTTTTCTTTTCTTCTTTATAGAAGACTGAAGATTTTTTTGATAGTAGGAATCATATATTTAATTTCCACCTTTCCGTTAACTAGCCTTAATGTAATGCACTTATAGTTTTTTAAATCAATGTCTTGAGTATATCAATATCTACATCTTCTCCCTGAAAATGATATGTACCCTGAGATGCTCTCTTCTTCCTCTGTCCATCCTGCTTTCCGAACCCTCACCCTTAATCACCAGATTGCATATAATCCACAACAGCACTGTTTAAACAGAACTGTCTGTGACAATGGAAACCCGATATACTCGTGTTGCCCAAGACAGTACCCACTGGCCACAAATCTGTTGCCCACTTGGCCACTGTGACTGATGAACTAAAATTTTAATCTAATTAATATTAATTTTAATATGCAAATGTGGCCAGTGGCTACTGTATTTGGATAACATAGATTGAAGAAGTCATTTTGGGATATTTATGGATATATATATATATACACACATATATATATTTTTTTCCTTGGTAGAAGGAGCAGATTTTTATTTAGACAACAATAAACTTTAGTTATTCACTCATCCTTACTTTCCACATTTTGCAGTACTTTAAAAAATATATTTTTCTTGTTGGTTTTCCTTTTTCCAGAGTGTTTCCAAAGAATATCCAATGGGACAAAGTCTCAGATATGGTACTCTTGAGAATGACTAATTTTAATGCTGTAAATTTTAGCCTTGCTTTTTCTTAAATGCTTTTAAACAAAACACACTATTATAGGAATCAGAAGAGTTTGTCTAATTTGCGTTTCACCAGTTATTAGCAGGATAGATCACTTTACCTCTCTGAACATTAGCACTTAGGAATAGCACTTGTCCGGCTTCCCTAGATTAATCTTATGTAAGTGAGCATTAGATGAGATAATGTCCTCATAGCATTTTCAAAATTATAAGGACTTTCAAAGGTAAGGAGTTACTGGATCCTATTGCAAATAGAACTTACTGCAACACTCTAAAAAGAGAGTGGTTGTTGTTATCGTCTTTGTTATGACCTATTTAATCATGGAATAAAGCGTCTCTTAGGTCACGTCTGAACTCTAGATGGCACTGATTGTGATTATCTCATATATAATATTTAAGCCTCATGGAAGAGCTTACTAAAATTTTGCTTTATTAGAGACCCCCATTTCTCAATCAAAATGCTTAGAATGAAATATGTTTCAGAATTTAGAACTTCTCACGTTTTAGAAATGTAATGTGATATATACACTAGGAATTTCATAAAAACCCTAGTGAATTCTGGGACAGAATTCCGTCGTCAAGTACACTAGGATTTCTGTAGGGAAATAGATCAGAATTCTCACAAGGAGGATAAAGGCTAGACATAGTTTCTTGCCAGGTCAGGTCAGGATAAAGGCTAGACATAGTTTCTTGCCAGGTCAGGTCAGGTGGTGCTGCCAAATGAAGGAGTACTAAAATTATGAAACACTTTCTGTTTTCAGAGATTTTAGATTTTACATATGTAATAGATTAAAGGTATGTGATAATGCTTACTTTTAGAACTATAAAAGTAATACCAATACATTTTAGAAGTTTTAGAAAATGCGGAAATATATAAAGAAGAAAAGAAAAGCCACTCACTTTTGAAAGAATGTCTTCTATCTGTCTGTCCTTTTACACAACTGAGATTGTACAGTGCATAAAGTCTTGTAGTTTGCTTTATTCTTTTACTACCATGGGTATTCTCAAGGGGACTTTGAAAACAAACAAGTTAGAACAACTGAAAAAAAAAGAGAGCAGAGCTAAAAGAGGCAGCTCTGTAAGTCAACAACAGAAGATATAAAAGGCTATTGTTATAAAAATTTCAGGTTTGTAAAGAGTCATTTAACTTAAGTCTAGGTCCATTTTTAAGATTATAAAGGATATGATGTAGTGTGGATTTTTTAAATGCACAGAAAATTCTCTAGCTCGATTTTAATCAGTCTTTCCAGCTTTCTTCTTTGGTGCTATTACTAACGAGAATGCGATTCCTAGTTTGAGTTTATGTCTTAACCAATGTCAGTTGAAGGAGGGGAAGTTATTTTAAGATCGCCAAACTATATTGCTTGTCTTTTTACATAGGGTTTAGGCTTGCTAACTCAATAGTTTGCCATGTGAAGAAACTCTAAATATTTAAAGCGCATTGGAAATCTCAAAATGCTTTTCCTATCTGGGGTTAGACAGCTTCATTTAAGTGAAAAACAACTGGCCTTTAGAAACAGTGTTTAAAAGTTATGGCATCCACGATTCTGGGTACTTTTCCAGGATTGCCCAGTGTTGTTTAAATACTTTTTGAGATTCTAAGTGAACAGAAACAAACCTAAGTTTAGAAGCTAAGATTACTCTGTCTATAGCCTTGTATCTTTGCATCTGTGTGTGACTTCTGCACCGTTAACCTGCGTGTTCCACTCTGTATCTGGATTTGACTGGAAGCATTGACCAATGGAGAAAACATAAAATATTCAGAACCTATGAAGCACTCAAGACTGTCAAAATGGTCTATTCCACATACACGGCCCTATGCTGGGGCTTTTAGGGCAGATTTGTCCATTAATGTGAAATAAAGCTACAGTTACTGCTCCCTTAGATTTAATCAAGTTCTATAATAAAACTAACAATAAACTTTGAAATGCGCTTGAAGTTCTGTTTCTTTTCTTTTATTTCCAGCCTTTAGGTAATGCACACATGATTGAGAGAAGTAGAATATGTCTTCAGAATGAGTGGATTTTAAATATTAAAATACTGAAAGGTATGTTTATGATTTAGAAAAAGAAAACCCCCCTCGCGTCCCCCACTGCCTCCCTTTTATTTCTTGATGAGTGGTCAGAAAACTTGTCTTTATTGAAATTTAATAAACCACATTAAAGCATTCAATGGCATAAACTACAAAGTAAGTTACCACGTGTGATCCTTCCCTCCTGTTTTTTCTGTCAGTAGTGGATGTAAATGCCTTTGATTGAATATGCATGCATATCCACTATATTGAAGAGACCAGAGCCTCAAGGAAAAAGAAAAGAAAATAATGCATTTTTAATGTCAATATGCTTTGTATTCAGGTTACTAGTGGATTTTAATGGTTATTTATTGGTCCCTGTAACTTTTTGGGGGGGAATAATTACTTGGTGCTTTTGGGGACTGATTTGTGCTCAGTCTTTGAGTCATTTGTAGCCCTCTACCTGGCCATCCTTTGTTAAATCATGAAGAATGTTGTAAGTTTACAAATCAAAAACTGAGACTAAAGCGTACTTTAATGTATCAAGTTGCATTTTGATCTGTAAAGTCACCATCTTCATAAATCAGATGACCAAGGTTTATTGTTATTGTCAATAGTATTGCAGTCCTAAATATCTTTTTTGTGGCTATTATGATTAAGTGAACTAATGAAATTTTAGGTTTTCTTCACTATTTGCTAGAACCTTATTTAAAGACTGTCAAGAGCACAGGAAACGAGACAATCATTTAGATTTATTAAAATCATCTGAATGATGTTTGAAGGGAATGATGTTTGAATTAACCCAAATCCTGATCTCCAACATTCAAAGCGGGTGGCTACTTATTTTTTATTCGGTCTTAACATCTACGTTGTTTCAAAAATATTCATTAATGTAGAGCAAGGATGATAGTCGGTGTCAGGCAAGGTAAGGTAGGAAAGGAGAAGGGAAAAAAATATGGCTTTCCCAGACGCAGAAGAATTAGAGAAGCAAGTGCTGGAATTCTGCTTCCAGTTACATCTCAAAACTGTAAAATATTTTACAGCAGGACAATAGTTGCCTTAGGCCTGCTTTCCCAAAGCAAATGCCACTTAATCAAAAATGATAATTATTATGTGCACAGGGGCTTGATATGTACAGGCATTGCATGAAGCACTTTAAATAATGACTCATTTAACCTTTATAACAATTCAATGAGGGGATGATGTTATTATGCACACTTTACAGGTAAAGAACCGAGGCTCAGAAAGGTTGAGTAACTCGTCCATGTTGCACAGCGAATTAACTGCAGAGTCAGAAGATGGAGCCCAGGCGGTGTGGCTCCAGAGTCTTGGCTACTTATCTCTGTCATGTTATCTTCTCGTAGATCTACTACATAGCTCAGAATCAGAAACTAGAATCTTGAAATCCTTGCAGAAGACATTTTGACCCAATTCCTAAATCATTAAAGCTATTTAGAAAACTGTCATATTGTTTTGGTGTGATATCATTTGAAAGTATGTCACTGCCACTTTGTGTAAGAGATAGGTAGAGATGATTGATCCACTTGGTAGATGAGGAAATAGATACAGTGAACAGTGAAAGATACAGTGATTTCTCCTTGAAGGTCATATAAATGGTGTTTGTGCAACGTAGAGTGGGTACGCTTTGTTTTGACATCGATTTTGAAAATACTAAATGAAATTATGATTATCTTTTTTTAAAAAAATAATTTAGATTACATTGGTTTCGAGAAGAGGCAACTGCCATTTATGACTGTGATTATAGTAATTTTAAAGCAGCATATACTTATAAAATACAATTAACTCAAAATGAAGTGGTCACCATTGGATCACCTTTTCTTCTCTCTTGAAAACAGTCCTAGGTACTGAAAAGTCGTTTAGCTTAAAAACCCACTGGCCATTTGATTTCTTTGGATATCAAAGAAAGCAATGTGATGAGCCTCAAAGGATTCCCTAAATCAATCTGTAACTATTTAGATGATATTCCAATGCATACATAATGAATGATTATGGATTTATAGATTAGATAGATGTATAGATAATTTACATAGAAATTAGGCTGGAATTCTCAGAAGTACATGTTTTCTTATGAGATTTTTAGAAGATAAGCAAATCAAAATTTGCAATACATTTTCTAAATAACATGTCTATTGCTACTTTCTGAAGGAAATGCTTATTGCTAAATGGCATTTGAAAGAGACATTGAGTTCTGTGTATTTCCCTCACCAGTCTCATCCTAAGCATATATATTACATATACACTTTCTCCCTCACCCTCCCTCCTTCCATCTCTGTCTCTCATATATACATTTCCAGACCCAGAATAACATTAGCAATTCTCTCTTTTTCCAAGGTGGTAGGTATTCCAACTGACCTTTGGCCAACTAGGATACTACTTATGTCTGCTAATTTACAAAGAAAGGTAAAACTACTTGAGGCTAGCAAAGAAGTTAAGTTGAAGTTATTGAGTTTGCAGAACAAAAATTGGGTTCAGACAAATGTCAGACCGATGAAATCCCAACATCATGCCACCTGCCATTTCTCTGCATTGATTATTACTCTCAGGACATTTCAAGCAGCCATTAACTTAGCTGGACAACAGCTCGTCCCGAAAATGCAAAGTAGTAATAAGCACCAAGTGACCGATCTGTTTCTAGACTCAGGCTATTTGCTGGATGTTTAATGGGAAGATCTCTGCGAAACTCAGCTATAAAAGCGTTTTGTAGAATTCTAAGAACTGAATGTTCCAAACAGTAGAAATAGATTACCTAACACCATTCGCAGTCATGTATTCTTGAGATTTTAAAAAATATGTATATATATTTTTTGTATTTTGGTTAATCTCCTAACTACTCAAAGGGTTTCCTTTGCATACCTGGTGGAGATGGTGATAGAAAATTAATCTAAACTTAGTTAAACAATATTCAGATTCATAGAACGTTAAAGCTGGAAGCAACCTAAATCTTCAGAAATGACCTCTTGTTTGCTAGGCAAAACATCCGAGGTCAGAGAAGCTAAGGGGGCATAAAGTTTCCACAGCTGCTTAATGGACCACTACCTGTTATGCATACTTCCTGCTTACTTCATTTATTTTCCAAGATGCTTCAATTAGTAGTTAAAAATGTTCAAACACCACAGCATGGTCCACAGAGTAAAATAAAGCAACTCATTCACCGTGCTCAGAAAAATTACAGCAAAAACACACAAAAGATGACATCTCTGTCTGAGCAGATTGAAGTTGGAGGAGAGCCCGAGGAAATTCTAGGGAATATAATTATATATCCAGTAATCTTTATATTGACTCAAAATTGCTGGCTTGTAAATAGTTTAATTGGGGGATTTCATTTTGGCTGTTCTTCGTTGCTTTTAATATATGGAGAGTCTTAAGAAATGCAAGCGGAGCAAACCTTGATCTGAGTCAGACTGTTCCTGACAGGCCCCCTGGTTGTCTGATCCAGGCTCCGACTAATTGAGCCAAGGATTTCCACTGGGATTTTCTCTCAGGGTAGTTTCCACTCTCACCCAGGGCAGCATGGTATAGTTACAAGAGTCAGCAGTGCCAAATTTTGGGTTCGCCTGAGCTTCAGTATGAGTGTTTTCCATTCTGTTATGTAACTTCTGAATTGTTGCCATCTTGAACAAATTAAAATCACAGGTTAAGTCAAGGAGATAAATCATCTCAATATACCTTGCCTTCATCCAAACAATTTCTGGAGCATTCCATACAGCTCTAGGCACTACGTTTTAAGAACTGAACAGTGCCCGTGACCTTCTCCTTTGTAGCACTCGTCACATTTTTAATTACCTTGCCTAAAGCATTTAGCTTTCTTCGTAGATTCTGGACTGCACGAGCTCAGGTGCTGTGTCATTCTATCCATCAGCGTAGCCCCATGCCTGGTGTGTACTGGGTGCTCAATTAATATATATTAAAATGAATATTTAATATGTATTAGATGGAAACTAGCATGATGGAAGTTGGCGAAATCATGTGCATGGGAAGTGGTTGAATTGGGACTGTGTATGGAGACAGGACCACATTAGGGAGAGATAGGAAAGTCATCTTCAAATATTTAGAAAGTCCTTGAATGGAACAGGTACTTTTAATTTTGTGTTATTCCAGGGGGCAGTATGGAGATCTGGTGCTGAGTTAGAGCTACTGATAAGTGTTTTGGTTTGGGAAGACCTAGAATTAAATTAGAATGTGCATCCTTGAGCAGGGGTGCTACCTTGCAAAGTAGCAAGCTCTCTGCTACTGGTAGTGTTCAGAGATGAGATAATCTGCCTGCAGGGAAGGGTGATAGAGTGGATTCTTTCAGTCTGCTGAAGGGTGGGCATGCTGACTTTAAGGTCCTCACCACCTGTGATTGTGTGACTTTTGGGAGGATGGAGTGGTTTGCCTGATTTTTTTTTTTTTATTTCAGCTTTACTGAGGTATATGGTTGTGTGACTAATGTAATTGAGCACACAGTGATCTCCACGTGAAGTTTGTAACTCTTATTTTTCTTCAAGAGACTTCCTAATTTCATTTAAAAATCTATTTTCTCATTTTTCTAGCTGTGAGTTCTTTTATCTGGGTTGGTAATGACTGATAAAAAAAAAATGAAAAAAACAAGAATTAAACAAGTTAACAATGAATCAAAATTAAAACAAAAAGAACTAAGAAAATAAACCAAGCAAAAGGGGAACCAAACAAAAAAAAATTAAAGCCGCAAAAAACAAAAATTGCTTTTTCTTACTGTGGCCATTAGCACCTGCTTATACTCAGTTAATTTTTATTCAGGGAGGATTTTCAAGTCTTTTTCAGGTGGATAAAATAGGTATGTGGACAAAGTACCTAAGCCACTACACTGTAATAGGCTCACTATTGATTACCTACAGATTTTCTGTCTCTTTTGTTTGGATTGCATCTATAGGTAAGTCCCAGGTGGAAAGGTTAATGTATTAGTCCAGTTTGATTTGGTCTTCAGATGCTCCAGTTTTACGTGAAAGAAAAATAACAGCACTACAATAGATAACTTAAAGTATATCATCATCTTCCTGTCTGAGTATCTGCAGATCTGACTCTGTCAAGATTAATCTCTTTGTGTTCTCCAGCTGTTAGTTAAGACTGCTGGTTCTGAAAGAGCCCGTGGCTTAAATTCAGCCCTTCGACTTGATTGCTTTCTTCTAGTGCTATGTCTACAAAAACTGATTTGCTAACTCTAAGGAGCAAGAAAACTTACAGGGAGAGGGTGTGTGTAAATCATCATGCTAGAGTGGATTAAAGTTTATAAAAAAGGGAATGAGGTGTTTTAAAAATACGAACATATCAGAACACATCTGCCCGTAGAAACGAGACTGGAGTGTGATGTGAGGTTTGGTTTGGAGGTCATCGACCCAACCCTTTGATGATGTGAATAATGGCTCTTGGTAATTTCGCTCCAGACCCTGAATCAGCTGTCACTGTGAAAGACAGAAAGAAAGTATGTCCTGCTGGTCATCTTGATTTGGAAAAGCAGCTGAGGCAGACGGTTTTCCAAGTCTTTGCCTTTGTAGAACAATATCATTTGTCAGATGGAAGGTCGTTCCGGTGCTTCTAAAACATTGACTGTCCATTTGACAACTAGCCTCTTTACAGAGCGTATGCATTCCATATGCTAGATTTGCAAACCTTGAGTCGTACTGTTATCTTTTTATAGAATGACCTTCTCTCATATTACCGAGTGCCCAAAACATTCCAGTCATTTCCATAGTAAATAAAGGATGCTTCTTCCAGCCACATGTGTCCTCAAAGTTCCCACTGCAGTTCGTGGGCTCAGATCTTATAGCACTTCTTATATTTAGCCTTTTATTAAATCTTATTTGTTCTTCCTTTCTGTCTCTCGTTTTAGATTTTGAGCTCTTTAAAAGCGGGATTGGCATTTTTATTCATCTTTGTAATACTACTCAGAGCTAACAAATGTTTCTGTGTAAATAGGAACAACAAAATGTGCAATGAAAGTAAGTTCGGTCTATTAAAATTCTGTTTTCCAGTAATCCAGCAAATTTCGAATTTATTTTAGGCACAGTATAAAGCTTATGAGCAATTAGCATTGATGTTACCTTGGAAAATGTTGAAAATCAATGCAATTCACTTTGCAATGCATAGCTACTTAGCAGAAACACAAAATCCCTATTATGTTCTATATTATAATATTGTTAAAGCGGTGCTTTTAAGTCCTGTCATGGAAGCCAGCAGACATGTCCTAAAATCTGCCTAGGGCCTGGTGAATGCAAATTTGCTATTAAAACCCATGCCCTTGGACTAAATTTTGTGGTGTCTAAAAACTGTGTTACAACTGGAAAACTATATTAACTCTCATTCTCTTTGCCTCTAAAGCTGAATCTTTGTTCTTAGCTGCTTTCACTTTATATGTAATCTTTCCCTTGCTTTGTGTGTATATGTAGATAACACTCGTCTCTTTCTTTCTCTCTGTCTCTCTTTCTCTCTCTCTCTTTCTCTCTCTCCCTCTCTCTCTCTCTACACACACACACACACACACACACACACACACTCACGGGGAAACTGGGTAAAAAGGATATGTGAACTCAGGGTGCTATCTTTGCAACCTTCTGTAAATCTTCAATTATTCCAAAATAAATTTTATACAAAAATAAATAAATGAAAGCTACAGTGTTTAGAAAGTTTTCTCAAATTAAAACTCAGAAAGTTGGTACATCCTTCTACTCCCTAGATCGTGAAGTCAGAAGAATTATTCTTGATACAGCATATTTTATCAAATTATTATTAATGAGTAATCTAGGTACAAATATATGTGTGTGTGTGTATTTAGAGTCACATAGAAGGAAGTTAAAAAGAGCAATATCGTTTGATTCATAAAATAACATTTAAAAAAATCAGTCAATATGTGGGCTTTTCTTTTTTCTTTTTTTTTTTCCAGCAGCATTTTAATGCTTGTTAGAAGTGTGATGCTAAAATGTGCATCTTAAATGCTAGTTACAGTGTTCCATTTGATGATGTTCGCAGACACATCCTAATGATTATCTAAATCTTCTAATATAAGAAAAGTGCCCCATGATGGGTCAGGAGGATGTTCAGGTCTAAATATTTTCAAAAGCAAAATAGTTGTTTATTTTCTTCTTACTTTCCAGTTATTCATTGCTGACCCTGAATAATGTCAGAGGTGGAATCTTTCTTGTTCACATGCCTAAATATGTAATTTAATTATTTGCACCATGAAACAGAGGTATACCTGTGAATTATCTATCACAGACCTATTTAACAGTGCAACTTACGATTTGTTTGCAAAGATACCTGAAACTATAATTCATATGTGAAGATGAAATGAGTATTTGAATGTACTGAGTTTAGCATGTAGAAGGAATTTCTGTTTTGTAATAAAGTTTCCTAAATGGCTTTCTGCCTACTTGGAAAACATTTTAAAGACAGATATAATATAGCATTTTCAACTATAAAATGGGTAGGCCTCAATTTATAGCTTTCTTTTTTTAGAATATTTAAACTCAGACATTTTTATAGACTAAACGGATTGCTTAAGTCAATAGTATCCAGAATTGTAAGTTTACAATCTTCTTTAAATTGCCATTATCATATGCATGCAAGTAATATACCATCATCAGATTTATACTCTAATTGTAAATTGCAAATGTATAATTACTAGAATTTAACCTCTCCAAATTGATGTAATTTAACCTAATTATCCTAGCTACATAAATGCATGCTATTCAGCAAGAAAACATTTAAATAAAACTAGAATGTTAACACAACAAATACAGAATAAACTTTTAAAGGATGAAAAAATTCAGGGACTAATTACATCTCCCACAATAAATCACAAATGCATACTATTTTAAAGCCTTTTTCCTGTCCACTCAGATTTTGATGTGGCCAGAATTGTTTCATTATGTGTTTTGAACTCTATTCATGCTGATAGTTCTTTTCTTATATTCATTTCTTCATTCAGTAAGCCGTTCAATTTCTTATTTATTCAGTAAATGTTTATTCTATGCCACTTATGAAGTGAACAATATGGAGGTGTCAGAAAAAGTAGCAAAAACAGTTCTTGTCCTAATTCTAGTTTAGTTGCTTACTTAAATAACATTAACTGAAAAAAAAAAAAGATATAATTTCAAAGGGGTAATCAGATCATACATTTGCCTGCTTAACTCTCTCAAATGACTTCCTATGGGGCTTGAATTCAAATTCAACTCTTAACTGTAGCCTGTAAGACCCTACATGGCCTGGCTCTGAATGCTTCCCTTAATTTTTCTCTGTGCTCTCCAGGTCTCCTCTGCAGCAACCACAGGAGGGCGTTTTTATTCCTAAAAGGTACCCAACGCCATTCCTGCCTCAGGGCCTTTGCACTTGCTGTTGTCACTTCCGCCTGGGAAACTGGCACTTGTTCCCTCACCCCCAGCCCTACACAAGTCATTGATTCTAGTCAGTGTTTTCTTCATATTATTTCCACATATTTCTTAGAAACAGTATCAAAACAAATGGATCACATAATTCCCTAGAAAAGAAAAAAAATGGAGAATTCCTAACCAAAGATTCTATAGCAAAGAAAACACAGCTGTGATCTGCAATCTTACCAAAAAAAAACCTGGCATAAACACTGTAAACTCCTGTAACCAGTTTAAATTATCCTGAAACCTTACATCGGTGCTTCTTTTTAATCAGTGTATGTAGTAAGCACTTGATACAAAAGTCTCTTTCATAAATTTACCCGAAGTCAATATAGAAGGTATTATAAAGCATTGCCCATTTCATTAATGATTATTTTTACTGTTTAGAATTTATGAGACTTTGAAAAAAGATAATTTGGATGGTCCAGCTCTCTCTTAAAAGCTGCTAAAGGAGGTTGTGTTTATATCTTCCTTTTCTCTCTAGGACTTTCTTTACATCAAGGAGGGCCACTGTGATGCTGAAATATTATCTCTTTTATGGAAAAGGGTTTTTATTTTTGAGTTGACTCAGCACTTCTCTCATCCATCTTTTCTTAGATGGTCAGTGGGCTCGGCTCCAAGTGGTTATTTAGTATTGGCCCAGGGTCCTGAGTCTGTGAACAACTAGTCATGTGACTTCAAGAAAGATCATTTAATTACTTTTTTTGATATCTGATATTTTGCCTTAATGTGTTTCATGTAACAATAATGTTAATTGAATAGAAATAGAATTGAGGAGCCTGTAAAGAGGAGAGGAAATATACCCAACCAGGAGAGGTACAATAGACGGCTCTGCGATTTTAACATTTTAAGTGGTTTTGCCTCATTGGGCTTTTCTTCATTTAAATACTAAGGGCTTAATCTAGATCAGGGAAGGTAATTACGTCCTCTCTTTTGTGCCAAACCGATTTGATTAGAAGAGGCTGCTTTGCTGTATTAAGAAGTATCCCGAGTCCACGGTATATGGCCTGAATTCAGAACTTGTGTTCTGACCTCTGCTCTGTTGCTCCCATGGGTTTGCTGACTTACAGCTCCTGCTGGATGTGGTCACAGGCAGGGTAGGGACACTGAGAAGGCTTGCTTTATCATGACTGGTGCCCAATAGGACTTTTACACTGGGACCCTCCCTGTCATATGCCTTGAACTATTTTTATGACTCTATTAATAAATTTGTTCAAGGAGTCTCGCTTGGCACAGGGAATACGTCACTGGTGAGACAGGCACAGTCCCTTCCGTCTAGCTTAGTGTCTGGCAGAGGAAAGAAACCTTAATCACATAATTTTACAAAGAATTGCATATTTAGTTTTGTGGTAAGCTCACTAGGAAAGATGGCAGTGCACAATAAAAGCCTATGGCAAGACGACCTATTCTGGCAGGTCAGAGAATTGCTGCTTCATCTCACCAACTCAGCTAGACGGCTCAGGACTTACTATCTCACTCACACATCACTTCCCTTCCAGGTTCAACCTCGATGAAGTTTCTTCAGCAGAATCCCAGCTCTGAGCTGTGCGGGTCCCAGCATGCTTTGCAACTCTCCCAGTTCATAACAGCCTCGTCTTCAGTAATAGAGGTTTTACTAAATATATTTGTTAGCATAT
The DNA here is from genome assembly GCF_000151845.1 of Pteropus vampyrus. Taxonomy (NCBI): domain Eukaryota; kingdom Metazoa; phylum Chordata; class Mammalia; order Chiroptera; family Pteropodidae; genus Pteropus; species Pteropus vampyrus. Next base: position 8,137,800 of record NW_011888826.1, read on the forward strand.
TTCAGGCTACCATTACCTTATCAGACCTCTGCTTTGCTGAAATACTGAGCAATATTGTTTTATTGATTGGGTACCTCCTGACGGCAGCAATATGCACACATACATTATTCTCATACCACTATAGCTTTAATGGTCTGAAGGTAATATTGGAAGTAATTTACTGTCATCTATATATGGCAGTTTGAATGCTGTGGTAGTTAGAGCTGCCAATTTTGAAATTCTGGTCTGCATACAAATGAATTATCTAAAGTAGTTTCAGCACTAACTTGATAAGACCAGATAGCAAGAAAGACCAAGCCTCTGAAAGCATCACTGATCTGACTGTAATCACAAATATTGTAAATGGGAACAATTTCTTAAGAATGAAAGATAGACATATCTTTCCTTATACTAAGTTTTTTAGTTGAGTCAATGACAGGGACTGAATGAGAGTTCGCTAACATACTGACTTAATTTAGTGTCAACATTCTGCATCTTTCCGCTATCTGCAGTGCAGGAATCAACACGTGAGCTGAAGACAGAGCAGAGGTTTAGGTAATGAAAATATTGAAACACTTTTTTTCCACCAGCGATAACACTAAGAATTTTTAGATACTAAAGCATTCAATATTTCATATTATCAAGGGATCAGTCTTAAAAAGAAGCAAACAGAACCCTGCTATTGTAAAAATCTCACTTTATATTCATTACTTTCCTTGGCCTAAATGCATTTTTTAAGAAGGGAACTTAAGTTCTATAAATATGTGTAGATCTCGTTTATCCATTTTAACTGCCAGATAGCACCGATAGCATTCCATTATGTAAATCACATTTACGTAAACTTTGCACAACAGAGGAACAATTAGGTTGTTTTCGTTTTCTGTTTTACTAGCAAGCAACGATTCAGTGAAAATCCTTATACATATTTCCTTGAGCTCATCTAGTTTCTGTAGGATCGACACCCATAAAAAGTGAGAGAAAAACAAGTTGTAAAAAAGATATGTGCAGTAGGATTCCAATTATATAAATCTTTAAAACTCACAACCATATTGTTCATGGATGAATGTGTTCATGTTACAGAAGTTCAAAAACATGCATGGAAATGATCCACACCGACTTCAAAAGAGTGGATAATTCTAGAAAGGAAGTGATAAGAGACGGAAATAGCATTTTAGCAATATCTATAACATTTTATTTCTTTAAAAAATGATCCAGAGCAAATTACAATACGTTAGTTAACTAACATCTGTTCCATCTTGGTTATAATTATATAGAGGTGTTTTTCTGATATTTTTAAATACTCTTGGAATGTTTCATAAGTTCTGTTAAAGTTAGGTTCTATGAGAAGTCACAGAATATTATCTAGAAGAGGAAAATCTTGTGTGCACTGTGAAAGCATTAGAGTTATTGGTAAAAAAAAATCATATATGCATACACTCAGCTGCCTCTTTTAGAAGGAGGTTCATATGAATTGGAAAACTAGCTGTGAAAAGTTATCAAATCCCCATGTAGCAGAAGGATCCACATGGCTGTGAACCTAAACAGCACTTTCTCCTTTAATTCTCTACAGGAGAGGGCTGGAATTGGGAGGAAGAATCTAGAAACCTTGGGTGTTTAGGGAGCTGACCCACACATGGCCTGATAAGGACAACTCAACCTCATTCCTGGGATGAGCTGAGCTAGGACTCAGCTTTGGGTGGAAAGGAAGTTATAAGGGCCTTTAATTCCACGTGAAATCAGAACTGAATCAATGATGAGCCAATGAGAAAGCCAGAGCTGAGGAATCTCCAGGAAAGGCAAGGCTGCGTGTGAGACTGTGCGCTAGGGCGGGAGAAAGCCAGGGAGATGGCAGTCAGCCTACCTGAGTTTGAATGATGGTCAACCAAGATTCTAAAGCTTTCTGAGACTTAGTTTCTTTATCTTGGAAATAGGAGTAACCCTACCGTGGTGACATTCTTGTAAGAATTAAGTGAAATAACACATGAAAGTTCTTGGCACCTCAGAAAAAGTGATTTTCCTCTCCATTGGTTAAAGTTAAGTGAAATTGGGGGTAGAAACAGCCAGAAGACTTCAGCCGGAGTTATCTGAAGTGCTCTCTCAGAGAGAGATCTAAGAAAACATCCCATCTCTGCTGCCACTTCTCAGACCTGGGAGTAGGATTGAGATGCAGGCTTAGGCTGCACAGTGACAAAGCAGTTGCAAATCGATGATGAGGGTACTTATTAGATTATGCATGTTTAGTCCTCACATTAGGATGCAGCAGTTACTTGATTCAGTTACACCTTAGGGGATGTAACTGTGTTCAGACCACGATGCTAAAGACAGAGCATCCTCATGCGTGTTGACGTTCATGGTCAGAAGTGCAGAAAAGGGCTCAAGGAGGAAAAGTTAGTCTTCTGGGAGAGGTGTATCAACACAAACTCACATTCGCTGCTTCTATCTCTGCTGTCTGCCGTGTAAGGCTGTCTTCACACTGTAAAGCATTCATCCCAAGCATAAATTTCCGGTGGATGATTTTGAAATCAAACAGGAATCTTTTGTACAGGCTTTCTCTCTCTGCTTCCGCTCTCACTCTGGCTGCTTTTTAATTTCCTTTTATTCAAATTAAATACCTTACAGTCATTCAGAAACTCTGCCTTATGTTGCCACATCTTCTCACTGTCAGAGCAGTTAATTAGCTCTTGGCAGGTCTGAGGTTCTGAAGAGCTTGAAGGGATGATTTGTAATTGTGTGCTGAAGTACAGCAAGTTGCTTCAAATAAACATCGTTAAAAGTCTATTGTTTGGCACTTGTCAATTTCTGCACCATCTAGATTTTCATTTATTTGGCAGAAATAGAAAATCTTATTTGTTTCACATTCCTGAAGGTAGAGCCATCATCATTTCTTATACCTGAACAAAGGAAGACTGTAAAAGCCTAGGGAAAGGCATAAAAAGGAAAATGGGACCTTATTGAAGCAAAAAGCCCTATAAAATCTGAAAAGGGCTTTGCTATGAAAGACCTGTAACATAAAATTGATTCTTATTGCTACTGTTACCTTCAAAGAGGTCAAAAATGAGAGACTTACAGAGAATCTTTCTTATTCATCTTTGCCAGAAAAATAGAGTCCATTCTTCTTAGATTGACATTCAGGATCCTCAGGGGGTTTGCACTTGATGCATTTCTCTGATTCTTTCTCCCACTGCTTATCTGCATACACATTATGTGGTAATTTTTGAACATCTCAGTCTTTCTTTAACAGCCCGATTCATCAACTATTACTTGCTTCTGGAGGCTTTTATCCCCGATAGTGCTCCCTTCCTCCTAGGGACAAATGCAGGAAAAATACAGGATATCCAGTTAATTTGAATATCAGATCAAGAAGGAATAGACTGTTATATATAATTATATCCCATGCAATATTTGGGATACACTCTTACTAAAAATGTATTCCTCGTATATCTAAAAATTCAAGTTCAACAGGTTGTCTGGCAGCCCTACTTCCTCCTCCCAACTCTTGGGAGATTGATCGTCCTTATCATTTACTTATCGCCTGCCATTCCCAACCTAGTTCTGTTGCGTCTTCAGTTTGGAAACAGAGAAAGGTTCCACTTTCAGTTTGGATACAGAAGGACGTGCAAGACCTTCGTTCATGTGATAAAATCGGAAATCAGGCAAACTTACAAATAGACACAATCGTAATTTTTTAAAGACATTGAAAAATTGTGGACGCAAAGAAATTTTTAAGAAATAACACCAGAGAGAGGAGCCGATGGCGGCGAGATCAGTTTCTGAGGCTGTGGTCAGGGAGCACCAAGGAAGGCACCAGCCAGAAAAAGCTCATCTTTGCTTTGACTAACAGAAACCAACAAATGCTGGGGAAATCTGTGGGCTGGCACGTTGTATTTGAGTCTGATGGAACCCCAAAACAAAGAGAATTCTCTCTGCCTAGTAATTTCCTCTCTTGGAAATTTTGCTGAGTAAGCAGAGGCTGGGAGCAGGATAGATGGTGGAAAAGACCTCATTATCTTGCAGCCAGAAAAAAAGAATACCTATAGGGGAATAATCATCATTATGACATT
>NW_011888826.1:8141889-8146983 GCF_000151845.1 Pteropus vampyrus
CAAAGAAATTTTTAAGAAATAACACCAGAGAGAGGAGCCGATGGCGGCGAGATCAGTTTCTGAGGCTGTGGTCAGGGAGCACCAAGGAAGGCACCAGCCAGAAAAAGCTCATCTTTGCTTTGACTAACAGAAACCAACAAATGCTGGGGAAATCTGTGGGCTGGCACGTTGTATTTGAGTCTGATGGAACCCCAAAACAAAGAGAATTCTCTCTGCCTAGTAATTTCCTCTCTTGGAAATTTTGCTGAGTAAGCAGAGGCTGGGAGCAGGATAGATGGTGGAAAAGACCTCATTATCTTGCAGCCAGAAAAAAAGAATACCTATAGGGGAATAATCATCATTATGACATTGTAAGAAACAATGGAGGTAAAAAGAGAATGGAACACAGCCTTTGAAGTGCTGAAAGACAAAAACTAAACCATATTGTCAACTGTAGAATTCTTTATACAGTAAAAATGTATTTCAAAAACTATGATTAAATAAAAATATTTTCAGGTACACAAAAGATGAGATGAACAGTTGACAGCAGATTCACACTAAAAAAATGCTAAAGAGAGTTTTTTAGGCTGAAGGAAGATGATACCAGATGGAAATTCAGATCTACAATAAAGAAAAAAGAACCTTGATAAGGGTCAATAAAAAGGTAACTATAAAAGGTGGTTTTCTCTCTTAAAATTTTTAAAAAGTCCATTAAAATGCCTTACGTGATATATAAAAAACTTTCTATAATGTTAACTCATGGTCGATCATGGTAAATTAGGAATGCATATTATCATCCTAGAGCAACGACTATAAAAATAATAAGAAGTCTAGCCAAAAAGCCAGCAAAGATACTAAAACATACTTATTTACACCGTACCCCTCCAGCAAAAAATACATACATACATGCATGCATGCATGCATACACACATGCACACACACGTGCATACATACGTGCGTACATACATGCACGCACACACACATACATACATACAAACAAAGTGGGAAGAAGGAACAAAGAATAGGAAGGACCAAAGAGAACAGGGGCATGTAGTCCCTGTGCAGGTCTCGATCTTTGTTGCAAACTAATTTTCTGAAGCAAATGAGGAAACCATGATGCTTCCAGCTCAGAGAAACAATTTATTCCAACCTCGTTCTCTGTGTGGCCCCTTTGAGTACGTAATCAAAGGGACTTGCTTGGAAAACTATGCGTGTCTGGTCATTTTTGCTCATAATTGTTTTTTTCAACAGCTATACTGAGATACAATTTATATGCCATATTGTTCATCCACTTAAGGGATATGATTCAGTGTGTTTTAAAATATTTACAGAATTTTGCAGCCATCACAATTACCTAATTTAAAAATATTTCATTATCCGCAAAGAAACCTTGTATCCGTCAGCCCTTTTCTTCTCTTCACCCTTAAAGTTCGAATCCTGGGATCCAGCCTAAGTTCACTGGCGCGGGTGCCTGGTGGCGGACTCTAATATCTGCACACGTAACAAGCTCCTGCCGGTGACATTAAAGAACATATCGGTAACCCTACTCTCTTCCACTAAGTCCATTTCGTTTTGCCCCATCATTCAGTCTTGGCATTCACAAAGATCTCATAATTCAATGGGGAGAATAATCTCGTTGAAATGAATGGTTTCTCCAGAGTTCTGGCATTTTCCAGCTCCAAAGGGGCATGGTACGTTGCACTGTTTGTGATGGGCTCCCTAGGGTGGTGCAATCCAAGGGCCCTCTGAAAATTCACATTGGTTAAAAATGAAAAATCCTTCCCAAAGGACATGAACAAACATTTTAATTACTTAATATGAAGCATCGGAGAGAGTAGTGGTTAAGAACAGGAGCACCAAAGTATGATGAGGTCAAGTTCTGGGTTTCAAACTGACTTTGCGAACTTGAGAAAGTTACTGAGACTCATAGAACCTCAGGTCCTCTCTCTGTCATACTTACATTCTTCGTGAGCTCATGATAAGAATAAAATGAAACAAAAGAAGTCAAGTATTTGGAAAAATGCCTGTACATGGTATTATTATTTACTAGATGTCAATTATTATAATCATTATAGTTTATGGCTAAGAATTTCAGGTGAGGGTTGTACTAGGACATTTGAAGCATTTTTGCTGGTCTGTTTCATGATCGAGTATGAAGCTTAGAATTTTTTAGCCATGGTATTTATTTAATAAGAATGTTATCACTGAGAAATGAAGATATGCAAACACTGTTCATCTGATTCAGGTGAGGGTTTTTTTAGGTTCTTTATTCTTTATTATAAATCTGAATTTCCATCTAGTACCATCTTCCTTCAGCTTAAAAAAATCGATAGCATTTTTTAGTGTGAATCTACTGGTAACCATTGCTCTCATCTTTTGTCTATCTGAAAATCTTTCTATTTAACCACAATTTTTGCAATACATTTTGAAACTAACTTTGTGGAAGCATAGGCTACAACCAGATATTGTTTGCGGTTAAAGGATCCTTAGAGTCACGTGCATGTTCTACAGTTAGTATCTGCTTGTTTCTTTAGTAATTCAAAAGCCATTGTAGCCTCCCACACACACAGATTCGTGGGGTACTTATTATTTTTTTTCTATCATTTTTCCCCTGCCTCTTTTTTTTTTTTTTAAATAAACAATGTACCACTTTTCTCTGACACTCTAAAGCGGTCACAGGAATTTTAAAATAGATTGCTACATCAAGACAAAGAGAAACGAGAGAAGGGGGAGTACACTGTGACTTTAGGATGGAAAGATTATGTGGTTGGACTACAAATGGAGAGGCAGCTTTGATTGGGGAAAACAAAGGAAAGGTACAAGAGCAATCGGAGGAAACTGTTACCAATCTCCTAGGCAGAGAGAAAAGTTAACATGGGCTATGTTCATGCGGGGAGGAAGCAGCTGGTTAAAAATGTTAAGAGTATCAATCACGTGGGGAAATATACATCAGCCTGAGAGTACAGGCTTCCTGTCAGGACGGAATGAGGACAAGAATGGTCTTAGATGCATGCACGCACGCACACACTCATGCACACATGCACGCACATGCACGCACACACGCTCCAGCATCTTTTGGAGTACTTTGCCAAGGACAATGACAACACTGACAATAGCACATCCTTTACCTACTGCCGATGAGGAATGTTTACCTGTGACGCGATGAATGGAGAGCCGAGGGCTCTCCGTGTGCTGGCCACTGCGGAGGTACTTAGGGGAAGAGCAGGCAGGCTGTTATTTTCACTGATTTCAGGCTCTCAGAGGACACTGCTGCTCTCCCATCCCGGCCACAGAGCCCGGGACTCAGTTCTCCCCACACGGTGGTTTCTCGCGGCTTCCCTTTCATACATATATCGAGCTTCCTCGGATGAGAGAAATAGTATTTCTAGGCGATAAGGTGCTTGCGTCTTTGTGTGAAAGGGACTTCTGGGAGGTGTATATTTTAGGACCTAGAAAGTCTCGCAGAGAAAGAAAACGGAAAAGAGAGATTCAACAGTAAAACAGAAACAGAGTTGTGACTCCCATTGAAATATAATCAGCACAGCAAGAACTCATGTGGGTGCAATGTCATTTCTGTTTTTCTGTTGAGAAAATGACAGAAATGACATTGCGAGAACCAAGGCAGAGAAACCGGACCACTGACAAAATACTGGCAAGTGAGGAAAACTAGAAAAAATATATTAAGTAGTTTTCAGAACCTGCTTTGTACCTAGGAAACAAACTAATCTATGAGCTAAAATTAGTACATAAACAAAGATTACTTTTATAATAGAAACATCTAAAATGGAAAACTCTAAAAAACACTCAACATCATACTTTCTGTTGCACAGACAAAATCTGGAGATCAATAAACAGAAAAGGTAAACGGAGGGATGTTCTATGTTTTATTGTACTTTGTGGGTAATATAATAAGAAAGAGGTTGGGAAATAACCAGGTTTTAGTGATCATTCTATCTTATACATAAGATGCTCCTGAGACCTGAAACAAAAATTGTTCCATAGAAAAAATGATTGGCAAAAATAATAGCTCATAAAATGAATCCATATACTGTGCTTTGGGGAAAGCAAAAAAAAAGAAAAAAAGAAAAACGCCTATATAAAAATTGGGGAAAGCAAAAAAAAAGAAAAAAAGAAAAACGCCTATATAAAAAGTGAAGTACAACAGGGCCAGTAGGCGAAAGTACAACAAACATCAGAATAAGTTACCACAAGGCGAAGAAAATGCCACTTCAAATAAAAGATAGAAAAACACTGAGATCTTTGAAAAGAGAGTTTCAAATACAAAGTAATCCAATTAAAGGTGCAAACATGTCAAAGCCAGATATTTAATGTTTTTGAGAGTATCGCATACAGGAAAATATAGCCACTGAAGAAAAAAAATCAAATCAAAGACGTCAAGGTTATAGAAATGATGAGTTTCTGAGTGTGTACTTTTATGTCGTATATAACTCTGTATAATACCAAGTTAAATAGGATAAAATCTGCTCAGAGCGTTTGATTAATGGCCTAGGGGAGAGTGATTTTTTTTTCTCATAGTAAGTGGCCAGTTGTATGGCCTATCAATAATAATTTAGAAATAAAAGCAGGATATAACTAGAAAAATGATTTAATTGTCCAAGACTTCCAGTCAGGACAGACTCTGTTTTAATCAAAGGATGTCTTCACTAAAAAGTTGAATTTGAATTTAAGAAGTAAAGCAGCTACAGATGTATCTACCGACCCTCAATTAACTGTCTTTATTGTGAAAATTATTAAGTCAAGAGGGGGTAACCCAATTCTCTAAAGAATTATGAACTCTAAAAGCTCTCAGATGTAAAAAGTAAATGAAAAGTACATTAGATTAATTAAAAGAACAAATCAAAATTATAAAATTATTTTGTACCCAATGCTTCCAAAACAAGGTTATTTTTTTTTTAAGGAGGAAGCCAAAGCCATGTTTTTCCGTTACCATCTGTCTATTACCATTATTCTTGGGTTGCTCTCAAGTCCGAGTGTCTCTTTTTAATACTAGTTCCATCCTCGCCCCTATGGTTAGAAAGTCATTATATGCTCGTCAGTTTTTATTTTATGGAGTTTTCACATCGTTTTTACCCTTAAAAGAAGAAAAATTATATA
>NW_011888826.1:8148023-8162652 GCF_000151845.1 Pteropus vampyrus
TATGAACTCTAAAAGCTCTCAGATGTAAAAAGTAAATGAAAAGTACATTAGATTAATTAAAAGAACAAATCAAAATTATAAAATTATTTTGTACCTGATGCTTCCAAAACAAGGTTATTTTTTTTTTTTTAAGGAGGAAGCCAAAGCCATGTTTTTCTGTTACCATCTGTCTGTTACCATTATTCTTGGGTTGCTCTCAAGTCCGAGTGTCTATTTTTAATACTAGTTCCATCCTCGCCCCTATGGTTAGAAAGTCATTATATGCTCGTCAGTTTTTTATTTTATGGAGTTTTCACATCGTTTTTACCCTTAAAAGAAGAAAAATTATATATAGTCCTGTACCTTGGCACTTTAAAAAAAAATGTTTGTTTTTACATTTTTTATTCTACTCTTTGTTCATAAGCTTACATGTTCTGACACAATAATAATTATAATGTAGCCTTTTGAAAAAATATATTATATCTACCGCCCGGGGCCCCGAATTCCTAGACTTGACTGTTATTGTGTGGGCGTCTTCATCCTGTGCCCAGCAGCACCTTCCACCCTGCCTGGCAAACTGGATTTCCACTGCCTGCTAGTCTCCACCTCATTTCCTTTTTAAATTCGAAGATACTTTATAATTAACCTTTGTCTCTCTGACTTTACGATGAAAATCTTTTATATACAGTCACTCTGAACCGTATCCTGCCTCCTATATGTTCCTAAGTGGGGTGTTATTCCATTTGGGGGGGGGCAATTCTCCCTGAGTGGAACATAAAATGATCTTGGTTTTCATCCACTACGCATGAGTAGGACCCCCCGCCGTCCTTGTGACAAATCAAAATTGTCCCCACACATTCCAAAATTCTTTTTAGAAGGTAGTACTACCCTCATGAAAATCACTAATATGTCAAGTTCACTCTGTGTGCTAAAGGTCCAAACCAGAATTTCCACAAATGTGGCATGATCCAAGAAATATGGCAAAGAGCTAACCACCCCAAAGTGTCTCTGAAATTCCCACCATCTATCACTGCCTCGATACATAATAATACAAATTCTAATATAGCTCTTACCATATGTCACACTGTTCTTAGCACTATACATGTGTAATAATTTAATCCATTACAATGAACTGTTTAAGGTACTAGTATTATTACTATTATTACTACTATTATTATTACTTACTTCCATTTTACTGATGAAGAAACTGAAGAACAGAGTAATTAAGCAAATGGTAACTAGTAGAGCCAGGTACTCAGCTGGTTAGTGGTAGGCCCAGTATTTGAACCACAGTCCATGCATGCTTTTAACCACTATCCTATGATGTCTTTATACAAAGCCAAGGTCACAGGCTGAAATATCTGTATATTACCTTGGAAGAAAGTAAAGTCATACAGTATGCTAATCTTCAGCCATACTCTCTGGATGGCCCATCAAATATAAAATTCACACAAGAGGCATCTGTGACTCTGGTTAAAAATACAAGTGTTAAGTCATTCCGACCTAGCTTCCTATGCTGAATCTACCGCCTACGAATTGTGTAATCATATGTTTAGCACAGTAAGCAAATGAAATAAACCTTCAGTACATATACTAGTGTTATCATCATCATTATTAATCATCTTTATTGTTAACATTAGCAACAGTGCTTCTCAACGTGGTAGTCTTTTAAAATCAACTGGGAAGGTTTTAAAAAAATACTTGTTTCCTGGGCAAAATGGCATACCAAATAAGCCATGATATTAGGGGTAAAATGGGGATGGGGCACTGCTCATCGATAGTTTTTTAAAGCTTGCCAAATAGCGCTAACGCACAGCCAAGATTAAGAATAGGGTAGGTCAGCTAATAGTCACATGACCTGCAAGACAGTGCACTGGGTGCGGCTGTATGCCAGGTGCCATGCTAGGCACCAAGAAGTTTCCGAAGAACTGGTCACCTTGCCATGTAGAGTACACAGCATGGAGATTTACTGTACGGACCCTGGCATCAGGCAAGTCTGGTCCCGGACAGGGCCTCTCCACTTCATCTTCTAACCTGTGTGGGGATTTTACTGTGTGTCTACTGCCGTCTGCACGTTCTGGCCACTGGTGTCATAGGAGACCACAAGACGTAGTTTTGGACCTGATATGTTACTTAGGCTGGTTGCTCACCGAACCTGAGTAGTCTAATAATAACTTCCTAGATGTGAGTGTTTAGCAGGAAGTGACTTAACATCTTTATGGATTAATTTTATTATGACCACTATTACCACTATCATTTGTTAAGCATTTATTTCATCCCAGGTTCTACATATATTGTCTCATTTAGTTCTCAAAACAACCCTGTGAGATAGGAACCAGATTCTGCAGGTGGAGAAGGTGATGCAGTGAGAAATCAAGTTGTCCAGACTTACACATCTTCTAAGTGGTGAAGCTGAATTTGAACCCACATCCTAGCTCCAAAGCCCGCACTCTCTGTGCCATGTTTGTATTGCCTTAGCTAAGACTGCATGAGGCACCATTCAGACTGCTAACAGCATTGTCAGGTCTGGACTCACTCCAAATTGTCCTTAGTCTTGAGAGTGATAGATCAATTTAGGTTCCAGGTTGGGATCGAAGATGGTTCTGGAAACACCGAATGAACTCAACGGGAACCTTATTCAAAGGTAAGGGAGGAGACAAAACGTGTCTATTGCCTCTCTGATGCTGAGGGTTATGACTTTTAGGAGGAGACATAAAATAATGAAAATTCTACCCCTCAGGGGCCCAGAGTCAACTTTCAGAAGTAAATCATCCTTAGAAATGTTATGGAACAAGCTTCATTTGGTGCAATGCTGGTCAGCATACTTCCGTCCCTCTGACCCCCAGTGGAATTCTAAATATGGAGGAAACGGGGAGAAAGGAAAAGGAAAAGCAATAAAGACAGACAGTGAGAAAGATCCTGGTCTCTTCCCAGGATATTCTAGAATTTAGCTTGATTTTATTTTGAATCAAATTTTTTTCAGCAACACTTGGTTTTTATAGAACATCTTCGTTCACAGGAAGTTAAATGGAAATTCAATCACTCACGGTTTGCCGTGTTATAGCGTTTGTTTTCAGGATAGAGTTGGGATGAAGCATTCAATTACGATTTCTGTTTAGATACAGAAATTAGAGGACAGAGAGTTGGAGTTCCCCAGTCTCTAATAGAGAGAAAAAGTCAGCATAAGACGCTTTCAAAAGGGTCCTGGAGGAGAGAAGCCTCAGGGCTTGTTGAGAAAAGCCCTGGATTTCTATTTAAAGGACAACCCTGAACTGTACCTGGAAAAACCGTTTCTTAAATAACTTTGGGGCTGTCTTTGAAGCAAGACACCAAAGTCATAGACTTATGGAGTCCGCTGAATAGTGATGAGCATTAGGCCCCAGCGGGGGAAGCAATGAGGGTGGGGGATGCTTCTCAGTGTCTACAGAGTGCAGAATTTACAGAGACGAAATTGAGAAGTGTTTGGAATGGAATTATTCCCCAGGGACCCCCCCCCAAAAAAAAGATGCAGGAGAGAAGACTCAGAGATGTCACTAATATCAAGAAAATATGAACAGCCCCACCTTCCCGGACTGAGTTACTGTGAGATCTGGATGGCTAGGCACAGTCATTTAAAAAACCAACATCGCTCATGCTTTCCACATTTCTAGTCATGATATCATTGTGATTTCATATTTATTGGTGTGATTTCAATATTCATATTTAGCTCTAATTTCTCCTCACCTAGACAATGTTAATAATTATTTAAAATATCCTCTGCTCCTATTCCTCATCTCGTATTCGACGCTCCAGCAACCTCTAATTGCTTGTAATTCCTTACAGATAATGTGCCACACTCCTGCAGACCTTCATGCACGCTTTTCCTCCTCCCTTTGTCTAGTCTTACTCATTTATTAAGATACCTCTCAGGTGGCTCTTTCTCTAAGAAGGCCCCCGATTGAGTGATGTATCCATCCATATAGACATAACAATTCCTCTGCATGACCCTGTCGTAGGAATTAATCCATTATGTAGCAGCAATCTATTTCCACCACCCCAACTAGAACTGTGAGCTGCTTCCTGAGAGCCGTGAGTAGGTCTCACCCATCTATCTTTCACTTTGCAGACAGTTGCTAGCAAACAAACCCGTTAATAGACACACAAAGCGAAGGGATGGTACAGAAACAGGAAGAGAAAATGCTAAGGACAGAGACCTAGAGGACACCAACATTTAAGGGGCGCCAACAAAGGGGACTGGGAAAGTCAGACAAGTGGAGAATCAGGTAAGACCGATAGTCTTACCTGTTTGATGCTATGAGAGGCTATGAGAGAAGTTTCCAAAAGAGGAAGTAAACGCAAGTCAAAAAGGAACGGGGACTCAATAAGTCAGTATCTGTTTATGTCAAAGACGAAAAGTTGGATGAGGCGTTTATGCATTGCGTGCTTAGCCAAGAGTGAGGGGTTCTCCTCCCTCCTCTCCCTCCCCCTTACTGCCCTTCCCTCTCCTCCTCCTTCATCTTCTGTTTCTTCTTCTGTGTGTGTGTGTGTGTGTGTAAATCCTTTCATCTGAATATTTGGTGCTCGGTTAACATATTAGACATTTGGAACATCCCCTCATGGTAATTTGAAATATTGCTCAAATTAATTCTGGAAGTGAGTTTGATCTCTGGTACAAGTAACCACAAGCTGAGTGGGATGGCTGCTGGCTCACTTGCATTTGATTTCTGACGCGGTTTCTTTGACCTAAGGCAATGTGAAAAGTAATAACCATTATTGCAGTTTCGCAAACGCACAGAGAAAACTTCTGACACACACCGCGGATTGGAAAAGTGAGAAAGATGTTATTAATCTTCCCAGGGCAGTTCTCCTGCTATTATTACTGTGCGACCATCTTAAGGCTCCATAAATGGTGACTGGCAGCGACTCCATTCCCTGCCTTTCCTCCGAGGAAAGGCTGCGAAGTGGAAGAATGAAAGGAGTGGGGAAGGGAACCATTTCAAACAGGGGAGAGAAGAGTTTGGAAACTTCCAAGCCGCTGCTTTGACAGCTCACAGGGCGACAAAACGGAGGGAAGCGGCTGAGGAAATCAGCTGTCTCCGTGCACCCCGCCCGAATCTCACAGAACCAGCATCTCTCACACCCCTCCTTTCTTTTTCTCTCATCTGGACCTTTGTTACCAGAACGACCTGATTCCCAGCCCCTGCCGGATCAGAGAGTTCACCAGAATCGAAGTAAAGGCCTAACAACGTTGAAAACACCGCAGCGAGTACTGGTTACCCTGCGCTCTTCCCAGGCAGCTCGGTCCCTTGGCCGCATCGTCACTGAGGGGCGCGGGAAGGCAGATTTTCTCGTGGGTGGGGTTCGGTTGCCAGAATGGCACAGGTTGAACTAAGGAACTGAAAGAATCTGCATGCCTCCTTCGTAATCATCAAAAACCCGGAATTTGGGGACTTGCTCAGTGGGAAAAGGACAGCGGTGGCGGAGTTCGGAAAAGCTCCGAAGAGCACACTACACGCCGAGGCAAAGGAATGAGGGAACGTGGGCGCGGACATATGGGGGCGCTGGTTTCCAAAATGAAAATTCGCTCTTTTTTTTTTTTTTTTTATATGAATCTCAAGGAAATGATGTACTTTTGGAGGCGAAGACAGCATTTCAGGTTGTAATTCAAATAGTGATGCTATCACAGAGACACGATTGAATTTCCATGTTGGCTCAATGGCTACTTTACTGCTTTAATGTTTCAGTGATATTCTTATTCGAAATTGTATTTTTTCAAGAGATTTGAATATCTGCATTGTTAAATATGATCACAAAACACACGTAACGGTTCAACTGACTATGACTAGGTAGAAGGGGGTTATTCCGAAGCTGTTAATAGTAGTGTCATTCAATCTCCTTATCACCACACAGCTTGAAATAGCCCCTCTGTCACTTCTTATAACAGCTGCAGTTATGCAAGTTCTATTGCCAGCTACAAATTGCAGGTAGGAACAGTTTGGGGGTATAAACCAGAAAAATGACAAACATCTGTAAATTACTTGAGGAGTCTTAATGTCAGTAAATGTGAGAACTTCACTTTTGTAGCTTATTAGATTTCTAGGGAGGCGGCTGGACCACTGGGGGGCTTTATTGATCCATTTCATTGTTGGCAATGTTTTACCTTAAAATCCGATTTTTACGAGCTTAAGTATTGCATCCTTACACTGAAATTTATGAAGTCAGATCGCTTTGGCTGAACGGAATCCAGAACTGTGGCATACTGAACAGTAACCCAACCAAGTTTTACCTCAGCCGCCTCGTACCACAGAGACACCACCTCCTTACCTGCGTTCGCCTGCTCGCCCACAGAGAACATCTCGATGTTCAGAAGCATTTCAGACTCTGTTTTATCTTGCTACCACTGTACATACTGTTCTATGTGTTTTGAAGTCATTCCTTCTTCTTGCTTCCTAAACATGACCTACCCTTCAAGGGCGAGCTAAGCGACAGCTTCCCTGTGAACTCATAGCAGCCTATGCCGCTTCATCATGACACTTGACTTATCGTTTTATATAACTGTCCTATTGCTCTACCCCAATAGACAAATCCTTTGAGAGCAAATTATTTTTCTTTTTCATATATGCCATTGCCTGCCTGAATGGCACAACATCTCAGTAAATACTTAATATGAGTGAAGAAGTGAGGTAATGATGAATGTATGTTATTATTTACTGGGCATCCTGTTCTTTTCACTTTATGGAAGGCTTGTGGTATAAGTTACCAATGCATAGGTCTTATTAGCCTAGAATATGGGATCAAGAGAAGGAGCCTAGGCTTTCGAAGAATATCTATGTGTAAGGTTGCATTAATCACAGAGGTAGTTAGTGGGCCTAAGAACCGAAGGCCTAGAGTTAGTTAGACTTTGGTTCAAACTGTGGCTCTGCCACTTAGCAGCTGTGTATCCTTGACCTTTGCAACTGTAGTTGCCACCTAAGTTTACTGGGAAGATTAAATAATGTTTTATATTAACGTATTCTAGAAAAATGACAGACATGCTAAGAGAATAATAAATGCTAGCTGTTATTATTATATTTATTACATGACTTAATTACCAGTTTATTTGATTCGAAATTTAAAAAGCTAAACATACATTTTTCTAAGTCTTAAACTGAATTATGCATTCATAGCATTAAATTAAGTATATCCTGAAATCTTTAAAATTATGTAAACCCTTAAATTATTGAAAAATAAACTTATCAGTTATCTGTTATATGTTATATAGGAGGGTGTCTGAGAATGAATGAAAATGTGAAAGCTCTCTGAAGGTCTTTGTAGGCTCCTCTGTGCCTGGCTTTTAATATCTGATTAATGGAGATATTTTAAAAAATCAAACTCTCTACTATAGGTAGGTTCTAAGAAATAACAAGCTTGAAAAATGAAGGTAAAACATTTAACATATTCAAAAGAGCTGTGACTTTGCATTTTGTTTTATTATGCTCTTTGCTCATAATAAATATCAATGATATAATGATTAAACCAAGTACGTAATACACTGAATTTAAAATAACAACTTTTCTCCCTTACAAGTTAAAATTCTAACATCATCTCTTCCTTAATTGTATCTGTTGCCTTTGCTGAATAATTGGAGCAGTGACCTACATTAGATGTGCCACCAAAAGTAGCCCATGGCACCAAAGGTCTGGCTTCAAGTCCACCTCTATCGTTTTCTTATGTTTGATCCTTGATAAATTTAAGTTATCTGAGCCTCAGTTTGCTTTTTTATAAATTGGATACATTAAGCCATAATTCAATTTTCTCAAAATTGTCTTGAGGATCAGATGTTAAATAATTTGAAAACATGTAAAGTAGTATAATAAATATTATTTCATTCATATTAAAAATAGTAATAGTAGCTGTGATTGTCTTTTTGATGTGTGAATTTGGCTAGGTAGAGTCCCTAGTTATTCAAACACTAATCTTGGTGTTACTGCAATGGTGTTTTGTAGATGTAATTGAAGTTCATAATCAGTCGACCTTAAGTAAGAGAGATTATCCTATATAATCCAAAGAGCCTGATTCAGTCAGTTGAGTCTCAAAAGCAGAGTGAGGCTTCCCTGAGGAAAGAAATTCCATGTGCACCCTGCCCGTGGATTCTAACTCATCCTTCCTGGCAGTCCTGTGAATTTCAGATTTGCTTATCTGGGCCCCATAGTTGTATAAGCCAATTCTTTTTACTAAATCTCTTAATATCCATCTCCTACTGCTTCTACTTTTCTGCTTGATATAGTAGTAATTTACATGATTATCCTCTTTGAGAGAAAGAAATGATAGGAATACAGGAGATAATAAGAGATGAAACGATCATATTATGTGCCTTAAAAATTTAGAATGATAATAGAAAGCTTCTTCGGAAGGTCTTGTGGGAAGGAGGGCCATAGGGAGTAATAAGTACTCATCCAGAAGTTTAGGAATATGTGTTAACTAACTAAGGAACAGAAATCCATGAATGTTTATGTGTGCTTCATAAAGTGTAAAGTAGAACATGGGTGCAGAAGGAAAACTCAGCCCATCAATCAAGTCACAATGTTGGTGTCTTGGGGGAGGCAGCAGCATGTCAATCAGAGTGAGAACAAGGGCTTCCGAGTCAGACCTGGAGTAGTCAAGCCTTGGTGAACCGTTGCTAGTTGCCTGACCTTGAACAAGTTACTTAATGTCTCTGAAGCTCACTTATATTACTTTTTGATGTAAACATGGGCCAATAATACTTTTCTCTCAGAGATATTATAAGAATCAAGAGATAATGCATGTGTAGGGCCAGCATAAAATAAACTTAGTAAATAGCTGCTAATAGTATTCCCCCTGGGACTGTGGATGCTAAAGAACACTGTGCCCTTTCTTATTTTTCTAAACTTCTTACTAAGAACTGTCTGATGAACAGTATCTTTGGTGGGTAATTGTTTACTGTTTAAGGTCACTCACACATTCCCTACCTGTCGTGCCACGAGGAAGATGAAATGGTAAATGTCCAAAGTAAGGTCATCAGGTCATGCTTCTCAGGTCTTGTAGAAAGGTTTGTTATGACTCTCACTATACTTCCTCCTAAGAAATGGACCCCTTGCCATACCTGCTGGCAATGTGCTGTTCCCTTCACATTATCACTGGACAATTGAAATTGCAGGCACACCACGAATAGATCCTGCAGGCCAATGGCCAGCTGCTGTTCTAGCCTTTGTCTGAATTTGTCTGTGTGGTCTCCTTTGTTATTATACCGCCATCACTATTTTATTCCTACCCATTCATAAATCAGATGTTTTGGAAGTAAGTGAGTGTAGGGGCTTACCTTTCTCTCTCTAATTAACCATCACATCTGAATTATCTTTTGGAAGACTTATTCTAGGCTGTTCTTTTATTTTCTTTTTTCGATTTCTTTATAGAGGAAAACATACATAGAGGCTTCTAGGGATTTAATGAAACAGATAGATATTTGCAGTTTACTGTAGCCTAGATAGAATTTTGAGAGCATTGAAAATCATATAAATATAGGAGAAAGAGCAGGTGTCGTGGGGTGGGGTGGGGGGTGGTGAGAGGATGAGTAGCCATAATCCCATCTTGAACATAAGTCCTAACTGAGTGACTGTGGAAAATAGAAGTCTAGGCCTAACGAGAATTATTTGAGCATTGTCACCATGTCCTTCATTTGCTGGGGAAAATACCTAGAGTGGGAAGAGAGGGGGGTTGAGGATGGAACCTTGGAGAATACCGAATATTAAGCTGTAGAAGACAAAGAGAAACCCAGGCAGGACGAAAGAAGAGATTTAAAAAATGTGACCATTTTGAAGAGGGTGTAGTCAATGTCACTTACTTCTGAGGGGAGAAGCCCAGAAAATTTGGGACTAAAAACACTCATTAGATTTATTCATTAAGGAGGTCACTGGTGACCTGCATAAGAGCAGCTTAATCGAAGTTGTGAATTTAGAAGATGGATTGCAATAGTTTGAGTCAAGAATGGTAGGTGAAGAGAAGACACAGAAAATTGTAGAACACTTTCCCAGGAAGTTCAGCTAAGGAGGAGAGAATGGAGAAAGGCCACGTCAGGTATTTTAGTAGGTCTCAGTGGTCCATGGTATGCAATGAAAAATGTGATGCAGTTGCTTCTCTCCAGAAGGGAAGAGTGTAGTATTTATTTATTAAGTTTAATGTTAGCAATCGGTACCACTTGGTCTTGATGCTGTCCTCGAATTACCTGTGAAACTTTGTCAATATGGATGCCCAAGCCCCACCTCAAATTCGCGAACCAGTTATCTCAGGGATGGACTGAGTCTTCTTCGGTCCTGGTTTTCTTCTTATCTCACCAGGTACTGTGTATATGGCCATACCCTATCATCCTGGAAAGTCTCCTTCTTTATATTAGAGCTAGCATACTAATTTCAAGTTGTCACCTAACCCTATCTGTAGTTGCTCAAATTTTGCTCCCAGCACATACCTTCCAACTATTGTTCTATTTTAGTAGCTAGTTCAAATGTTCTGACTTGTTACTTCACCAATCTGTGAAAATGTTGCAAGTACAATTTTCTACCAATTTTGCAATTATGCTTTTTGCAGCTGCATGCGGATAGCAGAAAATGCTATCAGTAATTTAATTGGTAGCAATTTTGGAGGGAAAGAGTAGCGTCTGGTCTAAGGGCTATTTGGAAATCTCTCTCCGTTTTCAGACACCTTTTTTTCTGTGGTTACTTCCTATCTCTCAGTACTCATTATCATATTTTGCTACAGCAGCTGTAGTTAAAACTCTGCTTGCTGCACTGCAGTTTTGCTGTAATTGTTTCATGCCCAATTACATGTGGGTTATGTAAATCCTTATTAAATATTTTTGAATCAAAAATTAAGACTAGATTTAAATCAAGGATCGAAGAGAATAGAATAAGATCATGTTCAGAAAAATAGACACTATTCTATCAAAAAGGAAAACAAATCTATAACTGAGAACTAGAAATAAATGAGTGCAGAATATGAATTAAATGTTAAAAATCAGCCCTGTGTTTGAGAATTGCACAGGTATATCTCTTTAATGCTAACCAGACTTTTTAAATTAAATTCATTTTATCAATGATGCAAGTGTTATGGGGTATATAAAAATAGAACAGATGTCTGCTCTTAGGAAACAGTTAAACAGAGAATATAGAAAAATATATTAATCTACTCTTAAGAGACAAGAAGAGTCTTAGAATTTTTTTAATAAATAAAAAAAAAAACTGAACCACAGAGAATTAACTGAAGCACCCAATGTACAGATATTTTTAGCTCATTTATTTACTTTCCTTGTGCTGTGCTGAGGCATCTTCCCACATCACCTAATTAAACACCTCAACAGCCCTATGAACTAAGAGTCCTAATTTATGAATAAGAGAACAGAGAATCATAGAGTTAGGTATCTTGTCCAAGGTCACACAGCTAATCAGTTAACCGCAGGACTGACTTCCAAGCCTGTTACTTCCTACTTGAAAGCTCTTCAGAGACGGAGCCCCAGCTATGCTGGCTCCAGCCCAGGGTTCACTCCACAACACAATTATACCAATGCTTGCCCATTAAATTGGTCTAAGCCAAGAATTTGGAGTCTAGTGTCCCCCTGAGTTTGGGGACACATTTTATGCGTAAGTGTAATTTGTGGTTATATGTTTTCTGTTAAAATCATCATGCTCTATTAATTTAACAGCTTTTAATGATGTACTTACTGCTTATAATATGTAAACATAAAAGGAAAGGCAGGAAGCTATAAATACACACAAGAAGAAATAAGCTATTTTAAACTAGACTACTAAGGATACACTTCTGATATTGCCTTCCTATAGGCATAAAATACCGTTTATAACCAGTGTTCTTACCAAAGCTTTACCATGTGAGAAAAGTCACATGTTTTAATAACTCCAGTGACTTTCTGGTCTTTGCCTCAGTCCTGTCTAAATGATGTTGAAAGCTCTGGGTGTCAGGGCTAATGCAGGGTGTTCTTGCTGGATGGTCCAAGCTGGATGGAGGGCCTGAGAAAGGGATAGGACTGTAGAGAAAGGAATTCCGTACATTGTCATCTTGCCCACCAATTCCAGCTGACACATAAAAACGCTGAAGTGAATTTAATAAGTCTAGTGTTGCTAGTTCAAAGCTTCTCTTCCTCCATTCATTCATTTACTCACAAGTGCATTTATCCAACAATCTTTGTGACAGGGATAGTATGAAGAGTAGGCTTCGGTGGTGTCAGGGAATGTGGGAAGAGTTCTGACAGGCTACTGGGGACCCCCTTTCAAAGAAGAGATACAACTGGTGTGTGACATGATTAAAGTACATTGGACTGACTTTAGTTCCTCTTTTGGGGAGCAAAAGTTTCTTTTGCTCTGTGTTGTTTATGTAATTAGTTTCTTAGCGGGAACGTTTTAATTTAGGTCTGTGGCCTCGTATTTTCCTCCCTCCTTATCTCGCATCTTGATAACTATAGTGGGTGTGCTTTGCTTAATGGGTATGGGCTTTAGCGAATAATGTCATTTTTGAACACTTAATGAGTTTCACAATTAAGAAGGCATTGAAGTTCAAGGTCTTAAAAAAAGACATTTTCCTAATGATACAGCTGCCAACTAAAGACTTGATAGTCTGGAAAAGAAGTTGTTTCTTTGCTTTAAGGCTAAAATAAATCCCTTATTTCTCACCTTGACGAAATTTGAGGTGTTTGAAATGCTTTTCGACTGCTTTTACAAAAAGGAAAACCTACCAAAATATATAGTTCAATAGTTTTTAGTTATAAAAATATAGAATTTAAAGAAAAGGAGAATGACAAATTATAGGAGAATGAGTTACTAAATATAGAATGTTTCTGTTGTAGACTTGAAAATTAAGTAATAGTGGAATAGGATATATATTCTGTTTTAGCAATAAAAATAGATAATGGTAATTGAAGCAATGTTCAGTGGAATGTGAGGTATGAGGTCAGGGACCTCTAGATGTACCCTGAATTTTCTTATCAAGCTCCTGGCAGAAGTTGTAAAGGTGTCTATTGTCTGACAGGCAGTTTAATTTAAAATAAACTCTTACTTTGGGGATAGAAAATGGTCTGCTAATGCTGCCGTTCACTTCCTACCTACAAGTCCTGGCTTGATTCCAAACCTGTTCTCCATAGAGACTTTCATCCTGTTTCAGAGGGGCTACTTCCAATTAGAAGAGGACCCTAAGTATCTAGCAGTGGCCCATAACACCCATGGTAAAGTACACTCAGAGACAAACTTGAACTTGACGTTGGATTCCAGGAGTCCTGTGCTGGGCAGCCAGGGCTTTGGTTCCGATGCCTTTGGACATGTATCGTCCTCTGGGTTCCCAGCCTCAGGGAATTTAGCTTATTAATTCCTGCAGCCTGAGTGTCTAGTGTTCCCAGCTTGGGCATGATAGCTACAAAAATCTTAGTATTAACATCAGTAAGCCTTCTGGCACCTACCCTCAAAGTGGCTGAGTGGTTAAGGGACAGTGACTGAGGCACTTTACTTGGCATTCATGAATTCAGATCCTCTCTTGTTGTTTAGTTTCTTCTCGTTGGTCTCGACTTTTAGAATGTCGCGTGATGTATGTGTGTGTGCGTGTGTGCGCGCGCATTTGTGTGTGTGTGTGTGTGTGTATAATGTACATGGATTATGACTGTAGACTACAATGACACGTCAGGAAGGTTGGCAATCATCAAGACACTGTGAAAACAAGATCCTTGGTGGTTTTGTCAAAGAAAGGAACATAAAGATAGCAGCGTGCAAACCTTGGCACATGGCAGAATTGGTCTGAAGGATGCTTTATTTTGCAGCCTCTAGTTTCTGGTTTATCTTCCTCAACTCCATTGTAAACATATTGTAATGGAATTGCTTTTCTCCTCAGACTCCCTGTGGAAATGTAAACTTTTAAATTTGAATATGAAGACTATCCCTCAACTGCTTTCTCCTCACCCCACTTCTACCTGCGACTTCACTGCAGCATTATCCTGCTCTACCTTTGTTTTTCACTCCATTCAGCTGCCTCTTCAGCTCTCACGGTCATATGTGCTCTGCTGCGTCTTCCTCGTGGTATTGGCAGAAGCACAAGGGACAAGGCAAACGCATTTCAAGCCTCTGCTTGGATCACGTCTGCTATAATTTTATTTAATTGCTAAAGCAAATTACTGGCCAAATCCAAAGTCAATCGGTATGTCTTAGTCAGCTTGGGCTGCCTAACAAAATAGGATGGACTTGGTGGCTTAAACAACAGACATTTATTTCTCACAGTTCTAGAGGCTGCAGAGTCCAAGATCAAGGTGTGGGCAGGTTCAGTTCCTGGTGAGATCCATCTTCCTGGCTTGTAGATAGCCTCCTTCTCGCTGTGTGCTTGCATGGCCTTTTCTCCGTGCTGGTGCCTAGAGAGAGGGCTATCCCTTTTCTTTTTTATTTAAGAGCACTGATCCCATCACAAAAGTCTCATCCTCATGACCTAATCTAACCCTAATTACCTCCCAAAGGCCTCACTTCCAAGTACCATCACATTGGGAGCAGGACATCAACGTACGAATTTGAGGAAGGACACAAACATCCAGTCCATAACAGAGTGGTGAAGTACACTCTCCCATTTTCAGGAACTGAAAAGTTACATGACAAGGATCCTGGATACATGATGAATAAAGAATTGGGCCAGTAATTCA
>NW_011888826.1:8165231-8167464 GCF_000151845.1 Pteropus vampyrus
CACAGAAGTTGAGGAGGATTTGGTCAAGGAAATGACACTGTAATTTGACCTTGAAGAACGGACTGTATTTGACGTCCATGCGGAGGGAGATGGGTTTGGACAGGGAGGGAGCAGAATATCGCAGGAAGGGAGAAGGAAGTCATCAGAGAGACCAGATTGGGCAGAAGGCCCAAGGGCGCCAGGAAGGGAATGCGGCCAGGTCAGTGTCATTCTAGGAGGAGTGCAGGTGACTCACAGGTCCTCAGGAGGGAGAAACAGGTTTGCTATGGTAGAAGTGATTGCTAAACAAAAGCAAAACATTTCAGTTTCTCAGAAAATCTGAGTATATTATATCAAGTATTCTTTTGTTATGCTAATTATACACACATGAACATATTCTGTCATATGTTCCTTTTTTCTAGTTATCCCATTTACAAGTATCTTACTGTTTCCAACTAGATTGAGTTGAGAATTTGAGGAAGGCAAAGAACATTTATCACATAATCATATTATCCCCAAATCTCCTTATATCGTTTTATGAATACGGTCTGAAAAATATATATGGAAGAATAGAATGTAGAGGAAGAAATCATATCCTGACTCTCATGACAGTGTCTGGTGGGGATGCCATCCCTCACTCCATCCCTCAAAGCTTACTAAATCCTCCTAAGGCTGTCGCTCCTCACTCGAAAAATCACCCTTCCAGTGCCGAGTAATCTAGAATGCAACATTGATTTTGTTCCTTTCGGGCTCTCTCTTCAGGGCTGGCACGCTTCTTTTGCTATCTGTCATTTGCTTTGTCAATTCCCTCCAAGTTATAAAGCTTTCTATTTACTCATGTCTTTTCCAGGTTTCCTCATTGCTCGTGTTTGTTGCTGATTCCAAAGCTTGTGTTGCTCTTGTCTCTCCCTTTTTGAAGTCAAACTCTGTTCTATTCTCTTCACCCTTTTTGTCTAGCCATTATGCAAAATGTGCGTTATTGCTATTGTGTATTCCGTACATCAAGCCAGACCTCTGCAGATTTTCTTCCTATAACACTCTAAATATTTGTTCTATGATTATTCACTTAAAAGATGAAATCGATTTCTTTAGCAAGCATAAACCACTGAACTTACATTTACTGTGTGTAAGTATTTGAATTAGTGCTATCGTATGTATGCAAAATAAAATCATAAACTTGAGTGACTATCCTTGGTATTTACTAACATTATAACTATGCTAAGTGATGAGTCATGTCTGGGAGCATTTTTTCTCAGTGAATGCATTTGAATACCAGTATAACTTAGTTGGATATTATGTTTAAGTTAAAGAGGGTTTAAATGCTCCCAGTTTTGTAGGGATGCCATAGAGCTGCCCACAGCTCTGTCGCAGCCCATCCTAAAGCAAGCCATACGGTCACAACAGATGGCTATCGAAGGGATGTGGCACGGCACTGATGCATCATCCCTCACACTGCCACCAAATGATCCACCAAGACGATGACAGAAACCTCTTTGGCATATATTCATATTCTTTTCTCTGCCTTCCTATACCCAAAGAAACATTTCTATAAACATTCAAACATGCAGAATTTAGTACCTTTTCTTTTTTCTCCTTGTCCCTGCATCCTCTGTCCTATCTCTAGTCCTCTTGTCCTTACCAGCCAATCCTACAGTCGCACCTGTGGGCTTCACCGATACCTGATGGTTAAAATGTCACTGCCCTTTCAGAGTCTCAGATGAATTTCCTATTGCAAAATCCAGAGGACTTCCCGGTACTCATCCTCGTGTAATTTTTCTAGTTTATTCCAGTTGACCACCTACTCCTTCTCGACATGGCCCCTCTTAGCTTCTAGGACACTGTGCTCATCTTCATTTCTTCTCATTCTACTGACTTCTCTTTCTCCACCTACCTCTCAGCGTAACAGTCTCGGTCTTCTCTGTTCCCATGAGTTCTCCTTAGATGATCTTAGACACTTCCCCAACCATCCTCTACCCTCAGAGGACTGGAAATCTGTGTGTGTCAGTTATGGCCCTAGGCACCACATGCACACTTGCAACAGCCTGCTGGGCATGCATGTTCTTCTGGCCTTCCAAATTCCACGTGTCCAAAATGAGATTGGACTGCGAAGAAGAACATAAAGAGCGTGACCTTTGTACTTGATCAGACCAGGGTTAGAATTCTGGCTCAATTGCTGAAGGGCCTGGGGGAAGATACTGAAACTTTTCATGCAGCTGTAAGATGAAGTTTACAAGACCTACTTTGTAGAACAACT
>NW_011888826.1:8168729-8176783 GCF_000151845.1 Pteropus vampyrus
TATCATGGACATCTTGGTCAAAATGGTTTTGTGCATTTATTTGAGATATTGGCACCAAGAAACCTTTATATGCTAGCTCATTTGTATTAGTCTTCTATTGCTGTTGTAACAAATTACCACAAAATAAGTGGCTTAAAGCAAGCAAATTTATTATCATACAGTTCTGCAGGTTAGAAGTCCCCTACAGTTCTCACTGGAGTAAACCAAGGCTCTGGCGGGGCTGAGTTCCTTTATGGAGACTCTAGGGCAGAGTCTGTTCCATTGTCTTTCCAGCTTCTATAGAGTACCCATGTTCCTTGGCTTGTGCCCCTCCCCCGTCTTTAAAGCCAGTGACACCTTGCATCGCTCTAGCCACTATTCTAAACTACAGCTGGAAAAGATCCTATGCTTTTAAGAACTAGTGATCAGATTGGGCACATCTGGAAAATCCATAATAATCTCATTTTAAGGTCCTTAATACAATCACAAATAAAGTTCCTTTTGTCGTGTAAGGTGATATACTGAATGGATTCTGGGGATTAGTATGATGACATTTGGGGGGACATTATTCTGCCTGCTATACCATCTTACTAACATATTCTAATTTATAGTGGAGATCGCGATTCCTCAACTACCTATTCAAAGGAGCAAACTGCACCATGTAATTTTAAACTCAATCCATAAAACAACAACAAAAGTTACATTTCCTTGGAATCCATGGGGGTAATTGTATAGGGATATATGTGCACTTGTGACTTAGGAGGTATATATTTTCTTCTGCTTTTGTAAGGTTACAAATCAGAAAAAAAGTGTCTGGGGTGACAATGTTTGAATCTACCTTCTTTACAGGGAGCACTGAAGGTCCCTTCTGTGCTCCCCCATCTCTTTCCAGTATTTTGCATTTCCCTACCATAGAAGCAATAATGCTAAGGTTGAAAAAGCATCTATTCCATTTCTTTGACAGAAGCAAAATGAAGCAATAAAAATATCTACCAGCGCTGAGAAGCTCTTGCATAAATGATTGGTGTTTATTGCTAATGTAAAATGTTTTTGATTGTGAACATGTTGCTTATGTGATCTTCTGTATAAAGATAATTTTGCACTGAGTGAATAATTTCCCATTGTTTTCCAAAATGTGTAAGTAGTTAGAATACATATTTCTATTTTGGGTTTGTCAGTTGCACTTTATAAAGTCGAAACGATCTTGGATAGTGTGGGTTTAACCAGATGGATGAGGATTTCTGATTTGAGTCTGGAATGTGAACAAAACATAAAATGCTGCCTGTGGACCATGAGTTGTTCACTGAGATTTATCTAAAACCAATGTAATCAGTACCTCAGCAACTCTTTAGTTCTGCGCACAATAGACGCTCAATAAAAACTTACTATTTGAATATAAGAATCACGTTCCACTTTTTTCCCTCTAGTCAATAGTTGTTTGATTATCTTCTTCCCGGTCAACCTAATTTGAATCTGGTAGAAATGACTGAAACGCCTTTTAGATTAGTGCCTCATCCTGCAGTTGTCCACACCATAGCTTGAGCTGACGGCCACTCCCAATTCCTTATAAGACTTTCTGCTGAATACTTTTACCTTCCCCGAAATGTTTAAATTTTACTCCACTGGTTGAGAACCACAAAGATGTCACCATTCCTTTCTCTGTCTCTTTTTAAACAATAATGCCCCAGGATGGATGGAGGAGACATTATTAATATGACTCTATTAATATGACAAAACTGCTTCCACACCCTACAGTTGAAACAAATTATTCAGCAGATTAAAAACTGTTCCACGTGGAGTCTGTATCAGGCTGTCCCCTGCAAAGGCCCGTGATAGAGCAAGGGCTTGCAGAAAGGATATGTAAAAGGAGATAGGGGTGTCTACTCACAAAGTATTATTCAGACGACCTTCGGAGAGGCTCTGCTAGCTCATGCATTGTGCCTAAAAGTACCATGTTTTAGTTCCAGGGTGTAAAAAATGCTGAAAAACATCTTGGTGTGTTGTTTTACGGATTCAGCTAAGACAGACACCTGACATAACTTGGGGCGATTGATCTTCCGTAGAAAGGAGACCCATTATTACTTCTTGGAAATAATTTCTCTTATGCCTTGTTCCCTGGATCATCATTGATAGTCTTGTGGTGGATGCGGAAGAAAGCAGGTCTGTGAAAACCTGGGGAGATTTTCTTAAAGAGCAGTGAGGCCTCCCGACAAATGCAAAGGGAAGCACAGGGAAGAGGAAGGTGATCTTGCCAGAGAAACCGGAGTAGTTCCAGGACAAGCCTTTGTAACCCAAGAGCATTTGGAGCTCAGACATAGTACCTTCCCTGTTTCCACCCCTTCACTTTTGACTCATTTTGGCCCCTCCTCCCTTCACCTTGGACATTAATTTTTGGATCCTCCTTTGCTCTCCAACTCACTCGGGCCAAGTCATGACCACTGGTTTCCCTTTGCTGCACATCAAAAATGTCCCCTCCATTGTCACATCAGGCTGTGGTTCCTGGAACAACAGTTGGAGCCACATGTCTTGGGGACCAGTTAAGCATGTTTATTTCATGGATTTGGTGGGGGGAACCTATAAAATAATGTATTTCAAAATGCTCAGCCAGCTCCAACGCATTCTTCCAAAATAACGTAGTCAATATTCTACAATAATGATGACTGAGTCCCTTTTTGTCACCTCTCAGCCACATAGTCACATGAGTTTTGTTCTGGCTTTTCTTTGAATAGAGTGATTTCAGCATGACTTTTTCAATAAGTTTTTCTAAGTATCAAAGTATAACATACATACAGAAATATACACTAATTGTAAGTGTATCATAGGATGCATTTTCACAAAGCACCCAGGAAAAAGATAGAGCATTATTATTATTGGTACCCCCAGAATCCCCCTCGTGCTCCTTCATAATTCATAGGTTTTTAAAGAATGGTCTTTTTGGAACCCATTCGCTTCCTCTCTCCACGGTCATATGTAATTCCCTCAGCATATGCATAGTTCTGTAGTATCTTTAGTGAAGAGGTGGCTTCTTTAGGGGGTCTAGCTTGTAGCTTTGCTGGGAAAGCAAAAACACCCAGCACAAAGGCGGGACAACTAATGGACTATGCTGAACTGTGTGCCAGACGAGCATGATCTATATCTGTGTGGACTGGAACATTGATCACGCGGGGTACGGGAGTGCAGCGCAGTTGGGTTTTTGTCAAGGAAAGCTTTGCCAAAGGCCGGGAAAGGCACTTATAGACTCTTGATATATCTCTTCTTCTTGTCCTTCTTTACTTATATCTACTTTATAGTTTGCACCTCAGACCCGATTTTACTATCTCAGAATAACTCCGACCGCTCACCTTGCCATCTATCCAAGTGAAGGGTCCCATCCAGTGAGATTTGTAACTCTTGTTCTTCGCGACCTTTATCTGTCACTTTCACTTAAGTCTGTGCTCTATATATTCCCTTCTTTTATTGCCAATACAGTGTGTCCCTGCCTTAACAAAAACAGCCTTGAGTTTGGTATTCCTGATCTATGGGCTATTAATGAGATACGGCGGTGGTTGCATCCTTATCTCTAAGCACCACGAGCATCCAAGTGCCGGGAGTGTACTATGATCACTAAATTGCTGTGAGATACAAGCCCACAATTCCGGTAACATGCCATTTGCCACGAAGCCGTATCTGACATTGCTTTTAATTCTTTCCCCTGACTTTGATTATCCTGCTAGAAATTTTCTTTCTTATCATAACTCTCCAAAATATTATATTATCCCTATATCTCTATTATTAGCTTCCTTCGTGGTGAGAATTTGTAGACATTTTATTAAGTTACTAAGGTTTTTAAGGACCTACTATGGACAAAACACTGTATCAGGTGCTGAGAAATTCAAGCAGTTCAGACAGGGATCTTGCCCTTGAGCACATTAAAGTCTGGCGGGGAACCTAGGATATGTACATAAATACCTATGTTTTAAGTGGTCAAAGATAATTATTTAGAAAAAGAGAAACCGAGGGCTGAGGGATGGGAATAGGGGAGTAATTTCTTAGGAATGCAAGGACAAGAGAAAACCATATGATGCAAAGTGAAACTTTAACAGGCCTTGAAAGTTTGGTTGATTTGAGATAGACGGAGATTTGATAAAGGATCTCTTGGCAGAGGAATCAGAGTGAATAAAGGGAAAAGTGACAACAAAATGGAGCTGGTACAAGGAACAGTGGATAATTAGGTGTTAATGTCTTAGAAACACTTTCAACGACAGCAACAAACACTGCTAAACCGAAAGGACATTCAGGGTTTATTCTATAAGAAACCTGGAGGTAGCTTGTCCCAAGATCTGTTCAGGGCCAGCTGCGTCTGCAAGGACCTGGCCTTTTCTTCTTTCGCGCCATCATCTTAAGCACACTGGCTTTTTTTTTTTTTTTTTTTTTTTGGCAGTTTGCCTGACAACTCATGTCGATACCAAGTCTCATGTCCATCTCTAAGCCAGTGGTTTTGCTATGATTGTCTTAGACCAATTTTGTCCCTTACAAAAACAAGATTCGTTAGCGAGAGAAGGAGGAGGGGAACAAGGAGAAGGAAGATGCAGGAGAATAAGAAGAAATAGAAGAATGAGGAGGAGGAAGAGAGAGAAAAGTGGCTTAATTAAAAGTTGAGTTTGAATACCATAGTGAGAGGTCGGTGGATAAAACCCGCGTTGCTGAAACCTATGGTCAGTGTTTACTCTTCCAACTTGAGCCCTTCTTGGCATTTGGCTCTTGACTCACCTTCCTTCACGGCGTCACCTTTTCTCTTGGATCCTCCTCAACTTTGTTTTCGGGTGCCCGCTGCCTATTTCCCCCATATGTGACAGCGCTGCAAAGCTTCTGGCCAGTGTCTCTCCTCTTCTCGCCTGTGCTACAGGAACCCACGTCAACTTCCCGGCTTTATACTTATTACCTGCAAACCTCCAGCACAATCTTGTGACTGTTCTTCCCATCCCTGGTCTGGCTCCCCACGCGCATCTCTACCTCTGTCTCCCCTCGTGCTTTCTTCGTGCTCTAGAGTACCACATCCTCTCCTTGGTTTTATTCAACAGTGAACTCCTCATTCATGTGTTCATTGAGGAGAATTTATTTCAGGATGCTTTGCTGCAGTCTAGTCCCTACCACTCTCCTCTAGGCTCCCTGTTCCCTCAACCCACCTCATCTCACTGTATTTAGTCATCGATTCAGTGATCGATGAATCTCTAAGTCTCTCCAAGGCCACTGTAACTTGTCCACTCCAGGCCACAATCAGCTTCCACCCGCATCACTGGAAAAGTTGTCTTCTTAATCTCCCTGCATCCCTTTGGCTCTTCTCCAAACTGCTTTTGTGTTGTAGCAAAATTATTTTAAAAATACTTTATGTATATGTGTGTGTGTGTGTGTGTGTGTGTGTGTGTGTGTGTGTGTGTATACACACACACACACATATATAGAGAGAGAGAGAGACAGAGACAGAGAGAGAGAGACAGAGACAGAGACAGAGACAGAGAGACAGAGAGAGAGAGAGAGAGAGTATGATTTCTATTCTCTGCTTAAAACCTTTCAAAGTTTTCTTGGTATGCTCAAGAGATAGGCAAAGGTCCTTACGTTTCATACAAAGCCCCACAAGGGGATCCTCTCTTCAACCCTGGTGCACATTTGTCCCTCTCTTGCTCTTTCTACCGAAATCCCGCTGGCTTTCTTTCATTTACTCAAAAATGCCATGTCATCTCTTCCTTCACAGAACCTTTACAATTGTTCTTTCCTTTGCTTGGAATATTATCTTCTCCACCTTCACCAAATTAACTCCTACTTGTCCGCCTGATCACAACTCAAGAACTACTTCCCTTGGGAAGCTTTTCTTAGTATTCAGATCCGCCCGCATCTTCTGAGAGCCTTGTCCCACTCATTCATTGCGTGTAGCTTTATTGATGACCATGGAATTATTTTTATGACTGTTTCATTAATATCTCTCTCCTCATCTAAATAGTAATCTCTATGAAAGTAACAATTGGATCTCTTCTGTTCACACTTACATTCCCAGAGTCTCGCACGGCACCTGGCATGTACCAGATGCTCAATTCATATAGTTCTCTTAGCAAAAATGAATGAGTAAATTGACTTAATCCTTTATACCAGGAAATTCTGGAAAGCTGAGACAATCTTGATTTAACATGATATCCTCAGCACCTTGAAGAGTTCTCATCCATGAAGGTTACTAAAATCATTGATGGATGATTGATTTAATAAATGAATAATTTTGAATATCAGGCTAATGAATTTGTGGCTATCCATGGGAGCTTGTGGGTTTGTAAGGAGTTTATTGCCCTAGCCAGCTGAAACTGACACTCCCAACTAGCACGTCTCTCTAAGACTCGTAACCCATTTCTCTTACCCCAACCTTCTTTCTAAATAATTAATGAAGGCCTGGAAAAATGCTCATCTCTGCCCGTTGTGATCAGACCAAGGAAACAGGACCCCTCTAATATGAGACCACGTTTTTTCCCCTGGTTTTAAAGGATTTGGCGTTAGATCCTTCTGACTTCTTTTCCAACTTCACAGTCAATTCTGTTTCAGGTTGATATTTTGTTTTTTTAACTCTCCAAACAGCCCCTTTGATCTCCAATTCCACTCTTATAGTACTTGCTTGTTCTTAATCTAAAAGCTACATTGGGGAAATAGGCACTTCTCAAGACACCCACAGACCCAGGTCCTACAGGGCAGTGCCCACACCATGGTTACTGACGCTGGGAAGTTGCCTTCATTGCTGTGAACAAACTGCGTGGTCGTCAGACTGTTTGTATCTGAGCTGTTGCCACAAACAAAACCGTGTATCTCACCTGGGGAGTCTATTTATGTAACTGAATTTTTAAGCTTGGGTAAATCCTCAGTTTCGGCCTCATCTTGGCTTTCCTTTCTGATCAGGAAAACTTTTATTTATCATGTTTTTCATTTTCTCTGAACAGATGGTACATTACCAGCGAGTGAGAAATAACTATCTTCCCAACAAGTATTTAGAAACAAATGAAATTAACCACGAAAATATATGGCAGCAGGGGCTATGGGAAACTCACTAAGTAGATGAGTTTATCACACTATTTGCTTTCTTCCGAGCATCATAAGATCCATTTTTGGGAAAAAAAAAATATAAAATATCAAAAGAAACAGTATTGGACAGCTCAATTAGCATCATATGCATTTATTTCCTATGGAGCAGTTATTAGGAAAAATAAATAATCTTCTCTTGTCAAAGCATTTGCATTTCTAGAAGACAGAGATCCTGTTTAGGCTCATGCATGTATGTAAACAGTGGTAATGCATTATGATAAATAGATGCCTCATACCTTGCTAGGAAAAAATATACTAAAGCCATTTACTGCAATGAAATGTAATGCAGGATACAGGCCACACATCTGCAAAGCTGCTTTCTGTCCCATCAGACTCTTCACTCATATTTTTCTAGACATAAGACTAGGAGGATACAATAATATATATCCATTTGTTTTTCTATATTCTAAACCAGATTTCTCTATTAGAATACAGCTACGCCACACATAGCTTTCTCTATATTTCATCAAGAGCTGTGTTTGTATAGTGAGGATGTATAGAGTCGGGTCTGCTCCATTGGGTTAAGTATTACAAATTATATGCCTGTTCAGAGATTTACTAATAATAGCAGCTTAGTTTCTTTTTACATAGAATATCCTCGAATTGTATCCTGGAGTGTATATACCATTGCCATATAATTTATGTCTGTGTGTGTTTTCAAGAAAACAAAATTATGCTAAATTTAAAGAAAACAAAATTGTGCCCGAGGATCATTCTGATTCTTAACATTCTTTTTATTCAACACTATTTTTAAAATCTATGCCAATCGTTGCATACCTCTAATGTATTTCTAAGTTCCATAGCATAAACCTTGCACATTTTACTTCCCTTTTCTCAAACTGCCTCTATCTCTTCCATGCCATAAATATAATTGGTGCGTATTCTTATGCATGTAGTCGCTTGTCATGAGAGAAATATGTGTGTGTGTTTGTGTGTGTGTATTCTCCATCTTGGGGTGGACCTATTCTATCACAGTTTAC
>NW_011888826.1:8177398-8180729 GCF_000151845.1 Pteropus vampyrus
CCTAGCCAGCTGAAACTGACACTCCCAACTAGCACGTCTCTCTAAGACTCGTAACCCATTTCTCTTACCCCAACCTTCTTTCTAAATAATTAATGAAGGCCTGGAAAAATGCTCATCTCTGCCCGTTGTGATCAGACCAAGGAAACAGGACCCCTCTAATATGAGACCACATTTTTTCCCCTGGTTTTAAAGGATTTGGCGTTAGATCCTTCTGACTTCTTTTCCAACTTCACAGTCAATTCTGTTTCAGGTTGATATTTTGTTTTTTTAACTCTCCAAACAACCCCTTTGATCTCCAATTCCACTCTTATAGTACTTGCTTGTTCTTAATCTAAAAGCTACATTGGGGAAATAGGCACTTCTCAAGACACCCACAGACCCAGGTCCTACAGGGCAGTGCCCACACCATGGTTACTGACGCTGGGAAGTTGCCTTCATTGCTGTGAACAAACTGCGTGGTCGTCAGACTGTTTGTATCTGAGCTGTTGCCACAAACAAAACCGTGTATCTCACCTGGGGAGTCTATTTATGTAACTGAATTTTTAAGCTTGGGTAAATCCTCAGTTTCGGCCTCATCTTGGCTTTCCTTTCTGATCAGGAAAACTTTTATTTATCATGTTTTTCATTTTCTCTGAACAGATGGTACATTACCAGCGAGTGAGAAATAACTATCTTCCCAACAAGTATTTAGAAACAAATGAAATTAACCACGAAAATATATGGCAGCAGGGGCTATGGGAAACTCACTAAGTAGATGAGTTTATCACACTATTTGCTTTCTTCCGAGCATCATAAGATCCATTTTTGGGAAAAAAAAAATATAAAATATCAAAAGAAACAGTATTGGACAGCTCAATTAGCATCATATGCATTTATTTCCTATGGAGCAGTTATTAGGAAAAATAAATAATCTTCTCTTGTCAAAGCATTTGCATTTCTAGAAGACAGAGATCCTGTTTAGGCTCATGCATGTATGTAAACAGTGGTAATGCATTATGATAAATAGATGCCTCATACCTTGCTAGGAAAAAATATACTAAAGCCATTTACTGCAATGAAATGTAATGCAGGATACAGGCCACACATCTGCAAAGCTGCTTTCTGTCCCATCAGACTCTTCACTCATATTTTTCTAGACATAAGACTAGGAGGATACAATAATATATATCCATTTGTTTTTCTATATTCTAAACCAGATTTCTCTATTAGAATACAGCTACGCCACACATAGCTTTCTCTATATTTCATCAAGAGCTGTGTTTGTATAGTGAGGATGTATAGAGTCGGGTCTGCTCCATTGGGTTAAGTATTACAAATTATATGCCTGTTCAGAGATTTACTAATAATAGCAGCTTAGTTTCTTTTTACATAGAATATCCTCGAATTGTATCCTGGAGTGTATATACCATTGCCATATAATTTATGTCTGTGTGTGTTTTCAAGAAAACAAAATTATGCTAAATTTAAAGAAAACAAAATTGTGCCCGAGGATCATTCTGATTCTTAACATTCTTTTTATTCAACACTATTTTTAAAATCTATGCCAATCGTTGCATACCTCTAATGTATTTCTAAGTTCCATAGCATAAACCTTGCACATTTTACTTCCCTTTTCTCAAACTGCCTCTATCTCTTCCATGCCATAAATATAATTGGTGCGTATTCTTATGCATGTAGTCGCTTGTCATGAGAGAAATATGTGTGTGTGTTTGTGTGTGTGTATTCTCCATCTTGGGGTGGACCTATTCTATCACAGTTTACATGAATAAGCGATTGCACCAAGTACTGCCAGATTGCTTCAGAAAGGTTGTATTTATTTATACTCTCACCAAACTCTGCATGGGTTTCTGGTTCCCCACATCTTTACCAACACTTGATATTATTTGGGCTTTCTAATTTTTGTCAGTCTGGTAGAAGTAAGGTCATATCTTGTCGTAATTTGCATTTATTAAATTGCTAATGAGGTTGAGCAGTTCTTCATGTACGTGTTAGCTATTTGAATTTCACTGTAAATTGCCTATTAATATCATTCGCTTGCTTTTCTATTGGTTTTCCTGTCTTCTTGATTTGTAGGAGTTTCCTTATGTTTTTAAGATATTTTTTCTCATTTATTTTAGATATTGCAAATCTTTCCCAGTCTATGATGTGTCTGTCGGCTTTGTCGTAAGGTGCCTACTGTTGAACAAAAAGTCAAAATTTAAATATACTCAGGTCCTTCGATTTTTGGACATACAGTTTGTATATTTGGGAGTCTCAAAATGTTCTTTATATATTCTTGTATTAAACTTATAGTTCCATCTTTCACAATCCATTTCTAACGAAAATCACCTTTCTAATCCATCTCGATCTCCTATCTGTGTTGTATAAGGTTGGATTCAGAGTATTTTGTTTTAATTGCTAAGCAAGTTTTCTCCCAATACTTTCTGATAAACGGTTTACCATTTCGCCATTGACCAATGGTGCCAGCAGGATTAGACATCAAGTTAACGCAGTTACGCAGTATTTTTGGATTTCTCTGTCTTGCAACCGCACCATATTTCTGTTTGTTACTAGGATTTCGAAACATGTCTTCATATATGATAAAGCAAGATCTTTGTTTGTTCTCTCCTTTGTCAAAATAACCTAAGCTTCAGATTACTTTTAAGTAAGTTTTCCAAGGTCCTCAAAAAGCCTTTTCTGCAAATTTAATTGGCACTGTATCAAATTTACAAATAAAGATCTTTAAAGTGTGAAACCATCCGTCCATTAACAAAGTATATTTCTCTTTTGTTTACATATGGTTGGTGTCCTCTAACAGAGTTTTAAAAACATACTCTGTGCGAATTTTACAGTTTCTTGGGTCGGTTAATTCTTTCTAATTTTATTGCTATCGTAAATCTGCATCAGTAGTCCAAATCTTTCTTTTCAGAATCAGCGCTGTGTATGTACTGAACTACTAATTTGACATTTCCGTTGTAGAAATCTCTTATCTAAAACTTTATGCACACCCAGATGAGAATTAGATTTTCACTGCACACCCCAAATGCCGCCCCTTTCACTTCGTTTTAGTAGATCGTGTCACTGTCAGCTCCTTCTAGACATCTAGTCATAAAATTTTTTCTGATTTCCTACCTATACTGGCATCCTCCTCACCATCTTGTTTAATTTACCCTTGTTTTATTTTAATGCCAAAATTATTTGTGAGTGGTTTTTTTTTTTCCAAATGAGTCTGTAAATATTGATTGAACATATAAGTGAATTGTTGTAGTCATTTCTTTCCTCTGACTGCACAGGTTGGTTATGACTTTTAGATTGTGGCAGTTATATTTTTCTTGCTTAAGCATAGAATAAA
>NW_011888826.1:8180779-8191211 GCF_000151845.1 Pteropus vampyrus
GCAGTTACGCAGTATTTTTGGATTTCTCTGTCTTGCAACCGCACCATATTTCTGTTTGTTACTAGGATTTCGAAACATGTCTTCATATATGATAAAGCAAGATCTTTGTTTGTTCTCTCCTTTGTCAAAATAACCTAAGCTTCAGATTACTTTTAAGTAAGTTTTCCAAGGTCCTCAAAAAGCCTTTTCTGCAAATTTAATTGGCACTGTATCAAATTTACAAATAAAGATCTTTAAAGTGTGAAACCATCCGTCCATTAACAAAGTATATTTCTCTTTTGTTTACATATGGTTGGTGTCCTCTAACAGAGTTTTAAAAACATACTCTGTGCGAATTTTACAGTTTCTTGGGTCGGTTAATTCTTTCTAATTTTATTGCTATCGTAAATCTGCATCAGTAGTCCAAATCTTTCTTTTCAGAATCAGCGCTGTGTATGTACTGAACTACTAATTTGACATTTCCGTTGTAGAAATCTCTTATCTAAAACTTTATGCACACTCAGATGAGAATTAGATTTTCACTGCACACCCCAAATGCCGCCCCTTTCACTTCGTTTTAGTAGATCGTGTCACTGTCAGCTCCTTCTAGACATCTAGTCATAAAATTTTTTCTGATTTCCTACCTATACTGGCATCCTCCTCACCATCTTGTTTAATTTACCCTTGTTTTATTTTAATGCCAAAATTATTTGTGAGTGGTTTTTTTTTTTTTTCCAAATGAGTCTGTAAATATTGATTGAACATATAAGTGAATTGTTGTAGTCATTTCTTTCCTCTGACTGCACAGGTTGGTTATGACTTTTAGATTGTGGCAGTTATATTTTTCTTGCTTAAGCATAGAATAAAATAATGCTTTGTCACAAGTATAGTTGTTTTTCTAATAAGCTTACTCTTAAAAACTGCAGTGGGTATTAATTAAGAGTAGTCTAAGATATACTGTGGTAACAAATTATCTCCAAATTCTGAAGGTTTATTATTTTTTATTTTTAATTAATTAATTAGAAATTAATTTTTATTTTATTTTTTATTTTTCAATTCCATTTACATTCAATATTATTTTACCTTAGTTTCAAGTCTAGGCAATTCTCTAGGACAATTGTTCTCTGTATAGCTTTGTAGCAACACAGATGAATGAAGTCGTTACTATCCTGTAGCTGTATAACCTGGAACTCACAGCTTTTCATTGACATTAAAGGGAAAGAGAATGCTGTGTGGCCTTTTATCAGTAACTAGAAGCTTTAAGTGAAAGTGACACATTTAATTTTTATCTACTGACCACTGTCCAAAATTGGCACCTAACTACAAAGAGGCAGAGCAGTTTAATCCCCCATGAAGAATGGGATGTAGGCAAGTACTAGTAGTTTCCACTATATTTATGTGTATGACCAAGAAAGTAAAAGCAAACATCTTCGTCCATACCCTAATAGCCTTCATGTTTGCTTTCAACATTAGCATCTAGTGATGCATACACTTTGTTCTCTCGGGACCATGCATTTTAAGTTTTGTTGCCAACAGTTTGTTTACTGTGGATCTATTTTTTAATGTTTGCTTTTCAAAATTTCACTAGAAGAAAGAATCATCTAGGAGAATGGTATCTATATATCTGTCTCTAACTTAGTACCTATATCTCCCACTTCAGTTGGCATGTGAATCACAGCATGAGCTTACGCGATTGGTCATCTTCAGCCAAATGATTTCATTGTGAGAGCAGATGTTGAAGACTCAAGTATAAGTCGGCACCTTCAGATTCGCAACTAATTCCATCACTGATATAGATTAATATTAGACTTTGGGCTTGTTAGGTAACCTCTCTGTGGATCAATTTTCTCATTGGAAAGTATTAATAGTACTAGTTCTACCTCCTGGGATATTGGAGAATTAAATGAGACAATGACATGAAGTGTTCGACATGGTTCCTGGCACAAAATAAGTGCTAAGTGACACAGGGCATTAGGATAATATGAATTCATCATGTATTAAGTATTTGGTTTTAACTTTTGATGTCAAGAACATTAGGCATCAAAATATTTAAAATTGTTATTTTAAATACACAGTAGAAATACTTTTTTATACCACGACTCTCTGAAGTTAAAAGAAGTGACCAAAAAGTGCACTTTGAAATATTTTGTCTTTGTCTTTGACTTGTTCAAAAACATTCACCTAAATTATCTCAGCTGTTGCTAAAACAGTGTCAAGAAGCAAGTCTTTTTATGACCTGGATTCCAGCTGCCATTTCTTGCTGACTAGCTGCAGGATTTAGAAGTGACATTAATACTTGGATCCCAGCTTTGTCAGTTCTACCATGAAGGGATTTACTAGGCAACTCCTGAGAGTCATTTTAGCATCCAAATTCTAATAGATAATAGCTTTAACAATATGTGAACTGGACATATTTTTCCTAAGAGTAAAAAAAAAATGTCGCGCAATATTTCATGTATACCTTTGTACCAGGTCATGTTCATGGCGGGACTTGGGACACACAAAAGAAATTGACAACACAGTTCCTGCCAACACAGTTCTGGCAATGTTAGCATGTTTAAAAAAAAAAATGAAATAACAAATTAGTGTTTCAAAATGTCAAGGAAATTTGGAGGGGAAAGTCGACTTACCAAAATTCTCATGAAGATTCATTAAAATATCTGGAAGCAGAAAACTCATGCCTTCTGTTTTCATTCTCCTGGGTGTTTCTCTGTCAGAACAGGCCAAATTCACTCTCTGACCCTTAAAATGGTGCTGTCATGAATACACATCATATCAAAGAAAAACTGCAGTCGTTACACATTTTACTTTCTTGGAAGATCAGAATCCACGAGAATGTGTACAATACTATGCCTACAGTCACAGAGAGTACACACATGGCGTGTTCTTTTGGTATCACTCTAAGACACCTAAGGGGAAATAAAAAGCAGCTTTTAACTTAAGGTGATAGAAGTGAACACTGACCCCAAAAATCAACATTCTGTGGGCATCTCTGCATAATCATCTCTCTTTCTAGAAGTATTGAGTCTGACCATAGGCCCTTTCTCATCTCTAATCTATGCAGTAACACTTAAAAAAAATCATTTCCAAGTTATAATACTATTAATATTTTCATCGCCAATTACATTCAAAATATTTTTCTAAATTTTAAAATTGCCAGGACCTCTTATCTTTATGAATTTGGCCTTAGGATACAAGTCAAGCACGAAGTTGTGCACACACATCCCATCACACATAGCTCAGCACAGCCCTTTGCAGATGGGCTGGTCCGAGGCCTTCCCCGACCGGCCAGAGGTCCTGAGGACGCGTAAAATTCCTTTGTCTGCATTTTTCATTTTCGCAGACTCCCATTTTACGTCTGTCATATGCAAAATCTGAAACAAACAAACTAACAAAAAATCTTGAACATAACTTGTGTGCATTAGACGTATGTCCCTGTGCTGTAGACTTGTTAAGTAGCTGGAGTGCTGAGACCACACAGACAACCTTGGGCTGCTTCTAATCATGACCTTGTCGTACAACATTTAAAACCCTGCTGTTCTGACTTCCTTCCTTCCTTCTCTCAGCTTTTTAACCCTGTGTCAGATGTATGATGCTCATGAGGGGAAACATGAGAGACAGAACTTTCATTATAGGATACTTTTCAGGGTTGTAATTAGTTATACTAAAAATAAAAAACAAAAGTAAGGTTAATTTTGATAACATATCTTATTGAACCCAGTAT
This sequence comes from Pteropus vampyrus, assembly GCF_000151845.1. Classification (NCBI taxonomy): domain Eukaryota; kingdom Metazoa; phylum Chordata; class Mammalia; order Chiroptera; family Pteropodidae; genus Pteropus; species Pteropus vampyrus. The sequence continues at coordinate 8,184,483 of NW_011888826.1, forward strand.
ATTAGTCAGCTCTGGCTGCCATAACAAAAAAGCATACATTGGGTAGCTTAAACTACAGACATTTATTTCTCACAGTTCTGGAAGCTGGGAAGTCTGAGATCAGGGTGCCAGCATGGTTGGGTCCGGGTGAGGGCGCCACCTTCACGACCTGAATACTCAAAGGCCCCCACCTTCAGATACCACCCCATTGGGTATAGGCCTCAATATATGAACTTGGGGGGTGAGTAAGAGAGAGGGCACAAATATTCATTCCATAGCATTCAGTACATCCGAAATATTATAATTTTGACATATAGTCAATATAAAAATATTAATGAGATACTTAAATTCTTATCTATATTAAGTCTTCAAAATCCTCTGTGTATTATACACTAAAATACATCTGAAAATAGGTAAGTTTTTATCAGCAATACTTTAACATTACTTCTATGTCATAAAACTTACATTTGAAAAAGTAGATTCAGGAACCCAAGTTTTCCCCAGTCTTTAGATCCAAACTTAAGTAAAATTAAATAATATTTAAAATTCAGTTTCTCAGTCATACCAGCCATATTTCAAGTACACATATGGCCTGTAGATACCATACTGGGCATCATGAAGACTTTTTATTTTACTTAGATCTGGTTAGACATTACTGGAAAATAGTATTCAGGTCAGGACTTAAAAGCTAAAAAGAAATAGAGAGAATTCGAGAAATGAGTGAACATAGAAATTATTTTAATATTTTAAAAGTTGAAGGGAAATACGATCCATGAGGAAGGAGCCAACTCCTGTTTGTGTGGGAAAAGTGTGTGACACAGGAATTGTTGGAGAGGTCCTTCCCCATCTCAGAGAACAGCCAGGCACGATGGATAGACTTCAGTTCCAAAGGGGGAGATTTGTTTAGCTGTAAGAAAGGATTTCTTTCTATTCAGAATAGAAAGTCGTGAGAACTCTGTCTCTGGAGCTCATTGAAATTAGGGCAACTGTGCTCCTGTCTGGGGTGATTTAGCTGCAGGCATCCTAAAAGACTGGGGGATTGCATGAACGTTCTCTCACGGTCTCTTCCTGCTCTAATTCTATGATTCTGGGACAACCTGTGAGTAGAGAGACCACATGCCAGCTGTTTTTGAATATTGTTGGAAGAACAGTTAATCTGTGTGATTACATGACTGGATCTATAGAGTCTGGTAACGGGTTTTTTTTTTTGGCCTGGGAATCCAGTGATAATTGAGCAAATGCTTAGCTGTGAAAGCAGAGAAGTTCTGGAGTGATGGAGGCCATAACTGTGATCATGGTCAGTGAGTAGTAAATCCCACGTGTGTCCTTGAGGGGCACACTCACATCTCAGTCAAATGGACTGCAGGAGACTGCAGAGGGCAGGCACACATTCATATTGAATTCAGTACAGAGACTCAGCCCGTTGACCCCCCCTTGCAGATGACCTTGGGCTGCTTTCACTGTTGGCCAGGTGCCTGAGTCAAGGACAAAAAGAGCATCTTGGACCTGGACCTGGAGGGCAGTGTCCGATTTGCCACAACGTCAGTTCCAATTTCTCTCAGAAGATTCATTAATGCAGAGTATTTAAGTTTCGTCAATTCAGGAAAGAATGATTGTAGAAACTGGAAAACATCTCTGGCTGATGTCATCAAAATTGTTGTTCCTGGATAAGATTTAATTAAGGTTTTCTCTAATTTCCTGTTTTATTTCTTAGTCTGGAGAAGTCTGAGTTCTTAAATACTATAATTGCTTTTAAAACATCTTGAACATGAGGTTTTAGTTGAGACTAGGCATGGGTTCTCGGATGAGTCAGTGGTTAGGGAGCAGTGGTGGCATTGACGTTCACGTCACATGGCTACCCTAGTCTTCCCATGGGTCCGAGAGAGAACAGGATGCAAAGAGCTTGGAAAGGCAGTAGTCTAGGATTTGCACTGATGTTGGAGATCATCGTATTCATATGTGAAACATGTATTCATTTGACCACCTTTGTCAGTCTTCGTTAGATCTACCTAAACATGTATAAAGTGCTAAGGCAGTTCAATGAGAAGGAAATAGCTAGGCAAACTTGCAAGAGAGAGTAATTAAATAGCCCACTGGTATTCCCTGGTACATGGCAGAAATCAGAATACCGAGGGCTGGGAAATATGTTTCTGGTGCAGGGAGACGGAGATGGAAAGGTCCGTGTCATAGGTGTGCACAGCACCCCCATGAGACATCACAGTGGGGGTCTCTGGGTTTTCTTATGACCATGAAGGTACTAGGGCTCCAAATATCAGAAGAGGGTAAGGTGGCAATGCATCAATAGCAAGTTTTTTCGCAGGTACATGTATGGTCAGCTGTACTTAAGAGTGCGCTGTGGAGCAAGGATAAGAAGCAATGAGTTAGATTCTGATGCCAATAACACGACGCCGGAGGCCAGGACTTCTTCAAGCCTCCCAGAGAGGAGGATGGATTAGAAGTCCAGCTGGCTCATCCAGCCTTATCATTTTATAGTCTATTATTTTATGGAGTTTTAGCACAACCACAAAGAATTTCTTCTGCATGGTTTGGTCCTCTAGGATGATCATCTGGCCTTAAAATAATGATAGTTGCTTTCATATAATATTCCCTGTAACAGAGCTGATAATGATGAGTTTTTTTATGTCAACGACATTGATAAATCCACTACTTTAGAACAGTTGCGTATTTTTTTGAAAAACAAGAAAAGATGAACAAGAGAAGTATTAAGTTCATCACACTAAGCCCATCAAAAAAAAAAATCTAGCTAATATATCTTGACCGAGATGAAAGCCAATTGGATTCAATAATAACAAACATGCTGTATCTCCAATTTGTCTAGAGATTCATGTTGTCACTTCCAAAATTTTCCACTGCAGAGATTTATGCTGTCACTGGGTGTAATTATAAATTAGCGATCGATTCATTTAGGGAATAACTCAACCAAATGGCAGAGAATTGAAAAATGAGCAGGCCCCAAAGGGACACGCTGGCAGCGATAACTAATTCTGTCTGCTGATGGGAATCAGCATAGGTCATTCAGAAAAAGAGCCCTGGATGGAACAGATTACTCGCCTTCAATCCACAGTGAGTGGTTTCCCGTGCCTTGCACTACTGACATCAATTAACCCTCATGGCATTCTTCAATTATTTTAAGTCTCCAGGCACACCCCATCCTTCTAAGGTAGCTAACCAAAACTTTTCAAATTTGTTTTGCTTTCTTTGCAAAGGTTTCAAGCTAAACGGTTGGGCCGTTTTCACTCTGGATTCTTAAGAGCACTCTGTGCATCCTAAGTTGGTTACTTGTTTGCTCTCACTGCTGAGTATATCTTGAGATTTTACAAAACAAATACAGGCCTTCAGAGAATTCCTGAGGTACTCTGGTTTAATGGCTGCATTGGTTTGGTGATGTATATGGTCATATTAAAGATGTATTAATTGCACATAGGACTGATTTTACTGAAGGGTCCATAGGAAAGAGCTCACATAGAACCATCTATTTCTCTGTCACCTCCTCATTTGCAGTGGTTACGGCGGTGGGGGGTGGGGCATGCTTTGGAGAGACCCTCAAAAGGTAAATGGTTCCATATGAATTTTTTCAGTTAACAAGTACTTTATAATTCCTGCTGTGAGCCATCAATTACACTCTAGATTAGCTTTCATGGGGAGTTGTGTACCAATAATGCTGCCACAGAACCCCTTAAAGAGAGCTGATTACATTTTTTTCAAATGCTTAGGGGATGCATGCTTATGAGTGAATTATAAGCTTTTTAAAATTGACACATCAAAAGAAACAAATATTGAGTAGTGGGAGGAGGAGGAGGCAGTAGGAGAAGAGGCAGTTTCATGACTAGAGGGAAGGATAACATCTCAAGCCTAGCTTCTGGTTCATCTTTTAAATGGGAGAGGATTTGGTGCCAATCAGAAAGGTTTACATCAAAAGTTTCATTCAAGGAGTTCCTCCTGTCTTTGACTGTATACATAATTAAAAGTTATATTTAATCTAATTTATTTTTTCCATATTTTCTCTATTAAAAATTTAATTATTTGTTTTGCCATTGAACCGGACCTGAGTGAGTGTTTTCAAGACTCTTTAAGTTAATTCCTCTATTTGAGTTAGATCAATTCTTAATGTTTTCTCTGTAGATTATGGCTGGAAGATGGTTTACCGTGGTAAACACTCTCTTGTCATGGGTGTGACCACACTGATCATAATTACCAATCTTCTCTATTTCTCTCTCAAAAAGGAATCTAGCGATGTTGTTCCTTGTATTGGTCAGGACTACTTTGCCAAATCATATATTATCTATACTGGCTCGGGAGTCAGGAAGAATGAATGAGCGAGCACATTTTACTTAGAGTTGAGAAGCAGGAATGAAGGACAGGTAAATGAAAGAAGTAGACGTGTTGCATGTGATGGAGCGGGGGAAAGTGTGGGAATCACAGGAAGCCGAGGTTTCTCCATTCTCTCTGAAGCCCTATATGTGGTCCTGCCTTGAAATGGGGGTGATGGGATATGAGAGAGGCTTCTGTGGAGAGCAGGAGAGGTAGAAGTGTAACTGGTGCTTGCAGAAGGCCGCCAGGGAGCTTTACCCATGAGATGGAGAAGTAGAGCCATCTGAAGAAGGAGAGAGATAGATGGCCAAGAGGTATTTGGAGAGTAATAATCTGGCAGCAGCGGGCAGCAAGAACGATGGCAGGATGGGGGGATAAGATTAGAGAAATCAATGAGGAAGAGATCACAGTGGTCTGTAGAGCTGAATACGTGCATGTGGTCTGACTTCACAGTTGCGCTTCGACGGATGGACCCCATGAAAACCCTCCCACATATACCAAGGAGATGAGTATACAGTGTTTCATTGCAGCATTGGTTGTAATAGTGAAGAATTGTGTGTAATCGATTGACTTTTCCATAAGAGGTTTGCTAATTAAACTGGCTGATTATTTAGAGATTTATCATAAACACATCAAAATGAATGAGCTAGATATACATATATCAATGTGAATAAAACTGGAAACATAATATTGAATAAAGAAAAGTTGCAAAAAGATACATACGGTACGATACTATTTATATAAATGTTCAAAACACAAAAACCAGAATTATATATGATTTACATATACATGAATATGCACTAAAAGTATAAAATATGCATAGGAATGATGAACACCAACTTCACATGGGATTTACCTCCAGTGAGTACAATCAGGGAAGGGATTGTGAATGGGATTTTAGCTGTATCCACAATTCTTTGTACCTCAGGGGGAAAAAAAGGAATTCTGGTACAAATAGAGTAGTGAGTGCATTAGATATATTTGAAATAATTTGTAAGTAAAATAAAAATAAAGACAATGAGATGAGATCATTTAGATATTAATAACTTTTCTCCAAGATTTTATCAAGTGGTCTCACGAAGGGTAAATCAACTATATAAAGTTTCTGATGCAGTTAAAATCTGTCAAAACTCTTGTAGGTTTTCCTAAGATTATTGGTTTTCTTATCTGAAGTTTCACAAATCTGAGTGAATTGTTTGACAGAACCACAATTATATGGTCTTTTCGATGAATTCAGATAAATCTAAGGAATGTGACTGGTCTGACACAGGGCGAGGGCATGCTAGTTACCTATAATTAGTGAAATGTGTATGTCTCATATTAAACTTCTGAATAGGAAGCAAACAGCAGTTCTTATTAAATAACTGGAGATTTTAACAGATCTCAAGTTACAATGTGGCTTTTAAATGACATGACCTACTCTAGTTTAGTGCTCAGTTGTAGGTCATACCCCGGTTTATGAGGCCCTACCCCATCTGGAAGATTGTGCCTGGCACATTTTATGAAAGGCATTGATCATTTAGAGTGGATCAGAGGGAGCAACCTGCAGGATGAAAGGCTTGAGAACCATGGAATGAGAGAAGGGCTGAAGGAATAAGAATTAGAGTGAATGAGAAAGGGAGGGGCTCGGAGAGACATAAATAATATAGCGTAATGTACAATAAAAATGTAAATATGAGGATTACTACAAAGAACAGATGAGGAAAATAATCTTTGGATTCAGCAAACTGAAGTTAAGCTCAAATACACAAATATGTTCGAACTTAGAGTACCCCCCAAATGGAATGGACCCCCTATAGCAAAGTTTCCATCACAGCAAGAAGCTGGCTATTGCTTAATCAAGAGCATTTTAGGGTAGAATTCTGCCTTGGAGTAGAATGTGGACTGGTTTACCTCTAAATATTATATATCTATTCACATATAGGGCCACATTTTAAATAATGGATTGCTTGATGTCTTTGTTCTACTTGATACACACTTCCCAGAAATCAGAACAATTTCGACGATATGCATATAAGAGTGTTTAGCATTATAGAAATCCCAAAACCTTACCTGATGGGGAAAACAAAAATGCCATGATCCTGTGTACCCGCAGAACCGCAAGCATTGGATATAAAGTGGAGTTCCTTTGAGACATGAGTGGCAAAGGCTCAGAGCGTTTTCAGCCCTTCCCAGGCTTTAAGGTTCCTTATGGCCAGAGCACCGTCCTTCTTAACCACTCCACGGTTCTTCTCACCCACATGGTTGAGGCTCAGCTCACAGCAACTGTAGTTCAACAACAATAATGGCAATGAATATCCCTGAAGCCACCCTCCTGCACCCACCTGCGACCTGCACTATCTTTGACATGTACCCTGTAGAATCAACGGTCCCCAACCTTTGTAGTACCAGAGACCAGTGCTCCTATGAGAATCTAAT
>NW_011888826.1:8192276-8213546 GCF_000151845.1 Pteropus vampyrus
TAAAGTGGAGTTCCTTTGAGACATGAGTGGCAAAGGCTCAGAGCGTTTTCATCCCTTTCCAGGCTTTAAGGTTCCTTATGGCCAGAGCACCGTCCTTCTTAACCACTCCACGGTTCTTCTCGCCCACATGGTTGAGGCTCAGCTCACAGCAACTGTAGTTCAACAACAATAATAGCAATGAATATCCCTGAAGCCACCCTCCTGCACCCACCCGCGACCTGCACTATCTTTGACATGTACCCTGTAGAATCAACGGTCCCCAACCTTTGTAGTACCAGAGACCAGTGCTCCTATGAGAATCTAATGCCTGATGATCTGACGTGGAGCTGAGGTGGTGATGCTGGTGCTGGGGAGCAGCTGCAAATACAGATGGAGCTTGGCTCACTCGCCTGCCACCCACCTCCAGCTGTGAGGCCCTGGGGGTTGGGGACCCCTGCAGATGAAGCAGCATTGGGAATCCAATGGTACCAGGCACTCATCCCCAGTATATCCTCCACCCGCATTGCAGCACCTGGCCTTTTCATTTATGCTCACACCAGTGTCTCCATGAGGTACACCTCAGTCTTTCTAGTCCCCACACTGGAATCCCATTATGGTCCCCAAACCAGAGAGAGAGGAGCTCACAACAATCCTCAGTCTTTCTAGTCCCCACACTGGAATCCCATTATGGTCCCCAAACCAGAGAGAGAGGAGCTCACAACAATCCTGTCCAATCAGCCTTCCATCCTGGGCTGAGGTGAAGACCAGACTCTCCCATCTTAGTTTCAGCCACATGACTCAACAGTCAAATGACTGGACTCTCGATTGAAGTTAACCAAATGCAACAGTCGGATCACCTGAAGCATTACCATGTTTCTTCTATTGTAGAAAAAGAAAAAGTAAGTTATCTTACTTACAGTCTAAGGCTGACATATATTAACTCATCGTTAACTAAAATTCGAGCTAATCAAACCTCTCTCAATAAGAACAAACGAGGAGGTATATCTTTACAAAATAATGATGGGGATACAGCATTTTATTTAAAACAGTCATGTAAGAGTTTTGAATTTCTGACTGTTTTGCAAGTTTCAGGACACATAATCCTTATATATTTTGCAAAGCATTTGCTATGTACTTGGAGGTTTATTCACTGACCCTCAGTTTTGTTTCCTATATTGCAGATCTGAAAATTATTTGCTTTGTAGTAAACACCGTGGACAGGTTCAGAACAAATGTTTTAGAAAATTTATTAGGGTGTCTGCCTCTCCAACCCAGTCAGGATCCAATATTAAACATTCATCAGAAGTGTTCATGCTTTATGTATAAAACTGTTTCAGAAATGTCAAGAGTATAATGAATCCTCAGGATTCTTGCTAGGTTTGATTTTTGACTTGATAATGTCAATATAACATCAGCTGCTGCTGAAGGATTTAAAAAAGGGATTTTTGCTATTGTCTTGGGGGTGTGTGTGTGTGTGTGTGTTTTAGTGAGGTGACTATCTCGTTCTTTCTTAACCATTGTATTTCTCTGTGTGAATCTGTGGAAAGAAGAAAGCCATTGGATAAATTCTAAAGAGAAGATAAACACTATCCTTGACTCCCAAACTTGCAGTCTAACAGGTGGTGGGGCTGTGGGTGGACCCTGATCTATGGTTTCTCTCTGTCTCCTTGGAGTAAAGTCTTCTCATCCAATATACGGAGGGTCCCCAGTTTAGGATAGTTTGACTTACAATATTTAGACTTTACGATAGTGCAAAAGCTATATGCATAATAAATTATATAAGTTGATTTCTGCTAACATAAGTATTCTCAGCATGTTTAAAGTATGTTGGGCTAAGCTCTGATAGGTTTGGTAGGTTAGATGTAGTAAATGCATATTGACTTACAGTATTTTCATTTTATGATTTATGGTTTATCAGACATAATTCCATTGTAAGTCAAAAGGCATCTGTATATACATACATATATATGTGAAATTTTTATATGTATATATTTTGTGGAATAAATGTAACAAATTTCTTTTGTATTTTTTGTAGAACAAAAGTAACATAAAATGTTTTCATAAGGACTTTAAATGCCAGTTCGTCATTGTAGTGGACTTTGTGTTTGCCTTCCCGGCATCTCATCGGTACCATCCCTCTTCCTGTGTGTAGTGTTCATGTTGTTTGAGTGATGTTTATATTTGACATCGTTGATAGATAGTGATGTCTCCTCCCGACTCTCAGGAGATCACAACATCCCTAAATCCTGACCTACATAATTTTTCAGTTGTAGGGCCAGTATGCTAGTTTGAATTGGTTTTTCCGTCACTGGCCAACTAAAGCTTCCTAACTTGTAAATATTGTAAAGAAAACAAAACAAAAAACAAAAACAAAAAAACAAAAAACAAACAAACAAACAAAAACACTTGAGGAAGGAAGAACTAAGTCATATATTAAGTACTGACATTTGATATTTTATCTCACTAAATGGTAGGTCCCATTTTCCCAGTTTTACAGATCAGAAAACCAAGGTGTGTAGAATCCAAGTAACTTGATCAAAGTCACAGTGGCAGAAGCAGAATTATAATCAGGACTACCTGACACCAAGACCCATTTTCATTCTGCTGCACCAGCAGTTCTCAACCTATTTCTTTTTTATCTTATATAGCAGACAAGGAGCATGTACTAAACACACTCCCACGGGCATACCTAGAGTCGAATGCAATTCCTGGCCTCTCCCTGTAATTCAGCCTTTTCCCTCTGCTAATCAAGAAAGCAAATCAGGATGCAACTTAGAGTAGCATTCTTATATCATAACCTTGTAAGAGGGAAAAAATTACTCAGAACCCATTAAGGTTTTCTGCAGTTTAACTTTGAACTATTCTTAATAAATTTTGCTGACACGTTGTACCTTTCTGCCTCCCACTGAGCTGCTAAAGTAGATGCGCCCTTTTGCACTTTCGGCTCATGCCGGGGGGCTGATGAGTTATGACCCATGTGCCGAATGACTACTGGAAGTTAGAAGCGTCAAGCTGAGACCTTGATATCTTCGTATGAAGCGAAAATATCTCACAATACCTTTGGTAGCTGTGCTAGTCTTTCTCACAAGGTCAGGCACAAGTTCAGCCGTCCACATTTCACTCGGTTGGCTGTCTGCACTGCTCTGTTGGCATTGGACTGACTAGTTTGCTTTTATTAAATGTATTTACTCAGTGCATTCAAAAAGGTTTGAGACAGCTTACCGTAAAGTCATAGAACTTGTCATTGAAAGCAAATAGAACAATAATAGGAAGTTAAGAATTAGCTGTGAAGTGGGGAGAGGGGATGGTTAGGTACCTAAACACTTTAATGCCAGGACAGGAAGTGACTCTGAAATATGACTCAGACACTAGATTGACTTTCTGTTTCCACCTCACGGTCCTAAACTCCTTAACAAGTTTCTGTAGTAGATATATTTCATATACAACCTTTATTAGACATACTAGAGGACCTAAGCTCAAACACAACTCATACTCAAGTAACCTTTTAAAATTAGATCCTAAAATCCTACGACCTTAAGAACTGATATCTTGGCTGTTGTCTGCAGACCGATGTGAATTCAGATCAGAACATGATAATATTTGTTGATTCTGTCGCTGTTGGTTCTTGGATTAAAAAGCACTAATGATTCAAACAGCTTAGAAAATCGTTTTCCTCTGAAATAACTTCCCTTCAGATGTAAGAAAATGCAAGCAATATTGCCCTCTGCTTTTTTTCTCAACTCTGCATTTTCTGGTTTTAAGATTTTGCTTAAGTTTAATCTACACTTCCTAAGAGCAGTCTCTTCACTTTAATAAGGACCCACAGTTCAGGCATCCTGGTTGGTTTCCCTTCAATATGTCTGTCTCTATGTCACATCAGCCTTCTTCGCAGAGGATGTAGTTATGACCAGAGTCAGGGAGCCAGAGACAAAAAGTTCCTGAACCTGAAAGCAGTGCGCCTCTCTCTGTGGGACACAATACCAAATAACGCCAGCCACGGCCACAGCTCACCAGACACCGATGGCACCTCGTACCTTTTTAGTAAGTCTCGAGCGTTAGGGGGTTATGAACACGAGAGCCGCTTGTCCTCATCCCTTTGTCTCTGCATACAGCACAGCACACTCTACCGAATCTTTGTCTAACACGTCTCATCGGCGGCTACTCACCTATCAGCATCACATGAATTCTGCCTGTTTCCTAAGTTACTTATTTCCTTCTGTGCTTAGATAGTATGAGCTCTTCCCTCCTGGACTCCCAGCCCACTGGTTTTCACGGCCGTTGTCTGTTTTTTATCACAATGGCAGTCCTGTCACCATGCTTTGTAAGGATCTAATCACATGTCTGTTTTCCCAACCAAATTGGGTGCAGAATAAAATTATAAGTGGCTTATAATTTTTTTTTTTTTTGAAGGACTCGGTTGACCCACAGTGTAGTTTAAGATGCATCAACATAGAGATGGTTGGAAGTAAATAACTGGCCGGTGGGTTTTTTCCTCCCGACACCCGGCTGGGCTGGTGCCTGGAATGACTGGCGACGAACAGACGGATGAGAAATCGCCAGACTCTGTCCCGCTGAGCAGTAGCGGCACTGCCCTTCCTGGTGTGGATGCCGTTCTCGGCCGCGCAAAGTCACGCTCCCTCCTGGGGCAGAAGTGTAGGTCATCCCATCTGTCCAGCTGCCTGCCAAGTGTTACCATGACTGTCTAGTTTCCTCAGGTGACAGTAATGCCATCAGGACTTAATATACCTCACCTCATCGTGCCTGGGGAAACACTGTCATTCACACTCTCCTCGTGAACCCCAACAGACATGTTCTTTTAACTGATTTTGGCATCTGTTCTTTGGTCTGTTCCTGGTCTGTTGCTTTCTTGAACACGGCTCTGTTTGGCCAGGGGCTCTATTAAACGATTGTTTATCAGTGTCATCCATGGGAAATAAGATGATCATCCAACATGTACATGTATCATGACAGCTGAAGGTTAAGGCCAACCCCATGGTACCAGGAGATGACACGAAGGCCTGGCAGAGAGACAGAGCCACCTGCTCATGCCAAAGCTATGCTCTGGTTCCACTGAGCATGCTCTGCTCCATCCTCCAAGCCGAGGCTTTGTGTCTTCATGATCCAGACCAAAATATAACATCTATATTTGTACTGAAGGTCCAAAGGGTGGGGGGAATTGCATTCTAATGAACGTGTGCCTTGCTAGCGACAGCATAATAAACTTGATGCTATAATTATCCATGTTGTCATAGAGTTAGGAAGCTAATCTCTTTAGAATTAGTGTTTCTGGCAGACAGGCTCAGCATTTTGCATTTGTTTTGTGATGATAAATAGCTTTGTAGTGTTTTTGTTTGTGTCAGCATTTCAGAAATATCTGGGTGAAGACCATGTTGGAAATATTTTTGTATATGAGCCTGATTAGAAATCAGTATGGTTGTAATGTCTTTATGATTCAGCTCTGCCTTTCAATTCCACTCTGTAACAAAGCTCATTAAGGTAACCTAAGACTGTAGCAGCTCCCCGCAGCAGCTTCTGGAGTTTCCTTCACAGTCTTCATGAAGCGTGTGATTCGATTAAAGTAGTGAGATTTGAAGAACTATTATGAAAAATTCTACTCCATATCCCATATCATTGTTGGGTTTGATGCTTTCCATTCCAGCATTGGTGAGTCAACATTTTAGATCGAGAAGATATTACCTCCTAGAATATTCATTTATTCATTCGACACATCAAGTGGTGTCTCAACTGTGTCACTCACTCTTCTAGGCACTGTGGATACAACAGTTGGCCAGACAAAAATTTCTGACATTCTGAGGAGAGGAGACAGAAAATAAATCAAATAAATACATAAAATATATAATTTGGAATGATGGTACGTGTCGTAGGGGAAAAGAAAACAGGAAGTAAAGAGGACGTTTGAGAAGGAAGCTGTGATTTATAGTTTGATCAGGAAAGGCTCCACTGAAATGTGGCTTTAAGCAAACACTCTGTTAAAGTGTGATTATCTCAAGAAAAAAATGTAAAAATATGGAATTTTACCAGTAATAACTAAAACTGTTAAAAGTTGATACCTTTTTGGAAATTATCTTCCAGTATGATCCAACTGCAGTTGAACGAGTTGGAGAAATTAGATAGGGACTCCACCTGGCGATGTCAAAAAAGAATTCCCCTGTTCTATAACTTGGCTTGGAGCCCCCTGGGCCCCGTAACTGCGGGGGTTGGGGGAGGGGCTTCAGGAAGCGTGGACGGGAAGACTCATTCTTTGGGAAACGCGAATTACCTCTGGAAGACGCAGTTTCTCCATTTTGAAATCCCAGTGAAGACCCGTCGCCCCCTTTGTTTCTTTCCTTTGTAGATGGTTTTTAGAAGATTCTTAAACTTTGAAAATTGTTCTCTCATTTCCTCGAGTCCTTGATCTTTAGTCGTATATAGAGAAAAAAAACCCTTATGTATAAACAGGTGATTCGTATTATATTCACAGGAATGATTGTTATGCTTGAGTTTTTCAAGTCTTTTCTCTCCGGACTCTGAGTAACTGTAACTCCTCCATCGTGGACTTGTGGGAAATGAACTTATGGTAATAGCTATTCTGCAATATCATCACAACTTGCACGTTGTTAGACATGAAAGAAAAATGGCAGATTGAAATTGAGAACTGGAGCACGCTGGAGAACGTGGCATCCACGAAGGGCCCTGCCGGTCCCCGGGGTGGTGATCGTCCTTGACTTCGGCTGTGACATCATCACCACGGCAACTTCATGATTTTGAGAAGGGTGGGCTGAGCTTTGCCCAGCTGCTGGATTTTCCAAGGCTTTCTCTGTTCTCTCGATTGTCTTGCCTTGCATCTGCCACTCCTCATTAAGGACCATGGGCCTGAAATGAAAGCTCTTCCCCTGAGTGTGTTAGTTCCAATACATGTATTCTGAGCGGAACAACAACCATATGTGGAAAGAGTTGAAGGTTCCTTTGAAGGTTAGTGGGAACCCAGCTAGGTGGGACGGAACACTTCCACCTGTCTGAAGGAACCATGCCAATCAACAGGGACACTAGTAAATAGGACAGCTCCCCCTCTGGACTGACTCTGTAGTGCAACTTCTCTTTGGAAGGACTAATAATGCTGAGTTATGCAATTACCTCCACAGTTCATTTGGTAGTTGGAATTATATAACTTTGATCATAATTAAATGTATTTGTCACCACAAAACACTAACATAGGTTGAGTCTCACATAAAACTGGAAAAGTCATCAGCTACTTTTTCTCATCGATAACCTAACACAATACTCAGGTCAGAATTACCTGAGGGCTTGCTAAAACTGAGCGTTGGGCCTCACTCCCAGACTTCCCTCCGTAAATCCGGATTCTGTTCCTAAGGAAATGTAGAAGATTCTGCACTTGGTGACGTTGCTGTCCCTGGACCACACACTGAGAACTGCTGTTCTTTTTTACATGGCTGCCAACCCCTATCATGGAAATGCTTTTTTCTCCATGACAGAAAAGTAGTAACATTTTATTTATTTTTTTCTTTGTATATTTTCCGAGTTTCAGAAAGTACCACAGAATGGTCCCAAAGGAAGTGTTTTTAAGCAGCTTCTTGAGAAACACAGCTAGACAAATGACACTCTACCCGTTATGAATGTAAATGGAGATTCAAATGGACGTGTGTTCATGCTTTGTTTGAGAAGCATTATTTATAAAACTTGAAATTGGACTGTCTTTATGGAGTTATTACCAGCATTCAGTTCAACAATAAGTGAATCCTCTTGCATCCAAAATTGTTACAGCTAACAGATGAGCATCGAGTTGAGTCCAAATACTCCTCATCTCACTGAAATACTAGCAGTATGTGCCACAGTGTGTGTGCTGTCTCAGCCATATACGTATATGTGTCATGTGATATATGTCATATGTTTTAAAATTATATATATATATATATATGTATATAAATATATATAAATAGACACACACAGGTATGTATGAGTCTTTAATACTTTGTATTATGTAGTCCTCTGTTTGGGGTGGCTGGGAGAGGAAATGAATGGAAGGTCTTTGGTTTCTAAAGCATCTCACCCTTGGTGCCACTGCCGTTGTAAAGGGCTCAGCATCTTCTTAGGTGCCACAGTGATAAAATGACTTCAGTTAGAAACAAATTCTTCTCTAGTCTCACATTCCACTTAGTTTGACTTTGTTACTCCTGGCCACCTCTCCCTAATTGCCTTTTGTTATATCTAGCGATGCTGCAATTAATTTTCCTCTTTGGCCCTTGTATTTTTCATCCAACAGCTCTCAATCAGCAAGTCCTTTGAGCATCAATGTGTAGTTTCATAGTGACTAGTTTTGACTTCTTTAAGAATCTCAGACAGTAAATCCTGTTTGAAAACATGCAAGAGCCTCGTAATGCACAAAATAGAGCTGGCGACTTTGAAATGTGACTTCTGCTTTCCAGACCTCTTTGATCAGCTCGCTTTTGAAAGGTACTCCTGCTCAACACTACATCTGCAGAACCTTGTGGAGGATAATTTTCACTTTTTGACACAGCCTCAGAGACGCCGAGTTCAAGGACAGAGCTGTGTCATCTTTGTGCCATTCCCCGTAGTGATGGCAACTGCGATTATAGCACAACCTCTTTGGGTCCAGCATCTCTGCCGGGAGTTGTTTCCTCTGACGGAAAGCAGGTGTCTGAGCATGGGGAGAAAGTGCAGAAAACAGAGCCCTGAGGAACTCCAGGAAATTGTAGGTCTGGTTTGATCTCCAAACATGTCATTCGAAAAGGTAGTTCTTATTACAGAGTAACTTTATAGTTATCTTTTTTCTACAAAATAAAACTTAAACAGAATGCTTATTGCCATAAAATTCACATTACTTATTTTCAACCACAAAACTGAATCTGCTGGAGTTTGTATTACAGGAGGATTTTTCTACTCGTGTCAAATTTTGGATAGTCCATCGCACTGAATATAATTTCAGCCTCTGTGGTCTCAGTTGAAATTACTGTTGATTTCTGTATTTTTTGCCATCATTATGTTCCTCTGGGTTATGTTGCACTTTTTCTACAAGGAGTTTTTCCTACGACCTTGAATCCTGGTGGGTCTCTACTTAGACTAACTTAGAAAAGTTGAACTAATACAGTTTCATTTAAGCAGATGATGAAATACATACAATAGCATCTCCCTTACCACTTTGTCCCCTTAAGCACTTTCATTTTCCTTTATACTGTCATACATAGTAAATGTCTTTTTGTTTATCTGTTCCCATTATCCCCCGAGCATCTAGAACAATGCAAGGCCCGTAATAGGCGTTCGAGGGAATGGATGGACCTTTGGTTGGGAAGGAGAATCTTTTACCTGGAAACTTGTTCTTGAACTCTGAGAAATTGTAATAAATTGTTGTTTTTCCTCTTGCCTCTTTGGGAACTTCTATTATTTACGTATTGTAGCTCTCATTCTTTTTCTTCAATCATCCTGTTTTTGATTCTATTTTCTGAGATATTTTCTCAAATTTATCCTACTTAATGAGTTTGCTATTACTGCTATATGCTTAAATTTCCAAAAGTTCCTTTTCATGTTCCTAGCTTTTCTTCTTTTTAGCATCCTATTCTCGCTTTATAAATGAGGACTTCTCCTAGGTCTTTAAGAATACAAATGATGGGTTTGGGTTGTTGCACATTGTTGTCGTGGACTTCTCTCTGCACAGTCTTTCTTCAGAGTTGTTTTTTATATATTTTCGATGTCTTTTATGTTAAAGATATGCGATGCTCCTTGAATGCCTGCTCACTTTTAAGAATGAGCTAATATGAAGCTCCATGCATATGGGCCGGGTTTGCTGCCTGTGGGCGGGGCTTGCTGCCTGTGGACTTTACAGTAATCTGGTTGTTGCACTGGGGGATGACCTCGCCCACAGCACTGCTAGCTCTTTTCTCTGGACCTGGTCAGTTTCCGTAGAGAGGCTCTTGCCCAGAGAGTAAAGGCCCACCTCCACGTGCTCTCAGATCCCACTTAGGAAGGGAACTAGAGAAACGATAGTTTGTAACATCAGGTTTATAGATATGCAGGCCACCCTGTGGCTTTATTTATAGGAGCCTTGCCCCTAATTCTCTCTGTATCACCATCTCCAGAAGATCAATATTTTATCTTCTGCCAGAATTGAAAAGGAACAGTCACTCCACTGTGTGGAGTAGAGGAGAGGATCTAGGGTCTAATTGCTTTAATTTTTAGTAATATTTGAAATATTTAAAACACATAGAAATATGTAAACAAAAAAAAATGATATCGTGTATACCTGTATACCCACTACCAAACTAAAAAGAACCCTCGGTGCCCAGTTAAATGTTCCTTGTGTGTTCTTTCTCGATCACTCTTTCTCCTTTCTTTTTCCATTTATTTTCACTATGTGTGTATACACCTAAGGCACATACAATATTTTGCATGTTGTTAAACACACAAGTTTTTTCTCTCAACACACATGCACAGTCTGTCCATGAGATGACCCATACTTGAAGGAGTGATCTGTTCAGTGAAGACACCCAGCAGAGGGTACACCGTTTGCATGTGGCTGTCAGCCTACTTTCTTCCCCAGGCAAACGGTCCTGTTGCCTGAGACTGTTGGTGACGCTGCCAGTCCCATACTCACATGTTTTTTTTGGACCCGCTTGTCACCTGTTGGCTTTTCCTAGCATTCCAGGTTACTAGCCTTGCCACCTTGCTCATAGACACCCCATTTAGTGTCTGTAGAGAATGTAGAGATCATTTATTTTCCTTCCACGCCCAATCCAGAAGGGAGATGTTAAAAAATCATATAAACCGCACTCTAGTGGGTTGTGCTTTCAGTTTCCGTGTAAATAGTAGTAGCAGCATGTTGCTCATCAGCTTCAATGTGACCCCTACGAGGGCCCCATAGAACGCACTGTTGGTCACATCATGGGGACCCCGTTGGGATTAGAAGAAGCATAGAAGGGATTTGAGCATGGGAGTCCACAAACGCCCTGAATTGCCTATTACATCAGTCTAGAATGTTTCTGTTCGTGGGGATACTTTTAGCATCCAGAGCAAATGCTAATCTTTTATTTCCTCTATATGGATCACTAATTAGTGGGTACTTTGGCAAAATCTTTGCCAGTATGTCATATCTTTGGTTCGTAGGAAACTGAAAACCTCAAACTGGTATTTAGAATTTAATTTCCTTCCTGTTTTGACAGACCTTGTTTCTCAGGTGTTTGCTAATATAGAGCTGTTTTAGCAACTCTCAGGGCTTAGAAGGTTTTCATTTGCTTTTTGTTTTTATTTTTTATTAGCGCAAAAGTATAACTTACAGAAAAATTTCAAGTTCAGTGAAAAGAAGAGACACCAGAGTCTCATTAACCAAAGAAAATTGCTATTAATGTTTGTGTACTTTTTACAAGTTATTTTTCATCTTTACTGTGACGATAGAAACAAAATTGGCATACTAAATTGAAATATGATATTATTTTTGTGATTATAATAATATTTACTATAGAAAATTTGGAAAATACAGAAATGTGTAAGAAATTAAAACCCAGAATCTAACTATTCAGATATGATCATTTTAAACTTTTTCTTACATATTTAAGTCCTTAGTTTTTACTTTTAACCACAAAAGTAATAAATATTTATTTTAAAAATATAGATAACAGAGTTATAGAGCATAAATAATTAGAATTCACTTTTCAGCTCTATTTTTTCCCAAAGCTCTTCAAGGTTTAGCATCTTTAAAGTTCGTCGCATATTTTTCTAGATCTCTGTATGTTTACACTACTTAGAACATTTATATAAAGCACACATTTCCTAAGATCCAAATGTACAATGTATATTACACACACTTACATAAATAGGTGTATACGGCAATCTTTAATGTTTCTTACTGAAATAAAATTAACACACTATTTCACAATTTGCTTTTTAAATTTGGTAATTTACAATGCACACATCTTCTATCTCAGTGAATATAAATCTATCTCATTCTTTCTAATGACCTCATGGGATTGATAGGCAATAATTTATGTAAGAATTCCCCAATTGACAGACACTAAACATTGTTTCCAGTTTTTTACTATTACACACAATCCTGTTGTGTGTATTTTTGTACACAAACCACTTTGCACATGTGTGCAAAATATCTTTTTAGTCAGATAGATTCGTAGAAGTAGAACTATTCAATCAAAGACTATGTGGATATTTATCGTTAATGGAAGGTCCGATTGCCTTCTGAAAAGGCAGTATAAGTTACACCAAACATATTAACATGCCTGTTTCTTCGCAGCCTAACTAACATAAACATGTCAATCTTTAAATGTTTCACCAATCTGAGCAGTATAAAAATACTCATTTTTATTTTAATTATATTTACTTGAGTTTGAGCATTCACCCAAACCTGATTTTTTGCAAGCAGACAGAATGTTTACTGCTGTCTGACATTCTATGAACAAAAACTACATTCCCCAGCAGGCACTGTTTCAGAGCTTGTCTTATTCCTACTTTTGTCTACAGTAGGTCAATGCATTATTGGTACGCCAATATCAATCTGAGAATTAGAGGAAAAGTTTCAAGAGATCTTCATCAGACCAGTTATATTGCAATCTCATTCATTTTCTAGGCATCGTAGTTGGAATGGATGTAGGAAAAAGCACTCATGGGGGCAAAACTGATGTTTTACGTTAGCTACTCAAGAAAGCAGAAGTTGGTTTCCGGGTTTCTGTGAATCTTGTGTTTCTGATCTCAGGAGCACATAATGAGGTACTGAAGCGACAAGGATGGGTGGCATCTTGGTATCTACATTCATAGCCACAGGCTTGCTTGATTTCCAAATAACAAAATAAAAATGGACACACTAGTTGTGCACTTTGGCCGTTACATCAGGGATTACTTCTCCCAGATTCTGCACTTGTCCCTTTCTGTTGCACGTCTCTGAATTTTCCATTTTGACGTCTTCATCATTATCACTGCATGAATATGGAAAGACCAGGGCACGAGTTTGAACCTGACGCTATTTTAAATTAGAAGTCTCTGCATTGCCTCTGGATGAAATACTTCATATAATTTCATTCTATTTAAACATAACCTTATAAAATGTTGGAAAGTGCAACGAAGGGAAATGCAATAGTAGATGTTTAAGTCTTGCTGTTACACTTAGCATGCCGTTCCTGGGATTCTGACAGAGAGGGTGTCAGGGGACTCACCACAACTTTAAATATTGAATGAAGGGATTTATGCCAATGCAGCATATGGTTTTATATGAACAATGAATATTCTATTATCTGATGTGTGATGCCAGGGAAAAAAGTGGATTTGTGAAGACCTAGTGCAGCTGAGCCTACATCGGAGACAACCCAGCTCATCAGTGGTGTCGAAGGTCTAAGGACTGATTGAGGGACTCACTTGAAGAAGTCAGACAAGTGTGAGGTTGTTAATGAGTTACAGTTGCACCCCCAAATGTCACCAGCAATTGCTACGATCAAATACATTTTGAATGACTTGATCGCGTCCCTAGTGATCTGCAATTCATCCGACCTGCCTACGTTTTCTTACGTCAGTAGCAGGGTGATTTCATCCCTGTCCTTAGAGAGGTTTCCATTGCTGCCTCTCCCTCCTGCAGTTCCTGACCGGCTGTCAACACAATGCTGTATCTCCTCTTTCCCAGCCTTGGAGGTTCTATGTTTTCCTGTATGGGGTTGCCAAAAGTGAAGGTAACTAAAAGAACGTGTAATAAGGAATGTCATTAATAATTAGTAAAAATAATGTCCTGGCTTATGCTGGTTTCAGCTGACTCTGAGAGGCTTTTTCCTGTTTATTCTTTCCTGGCCAAAGGGAGAACTCTGTAGGCTGATGGTGAGGAGAAGCAGGAGTCTTTAATTCCTTTTAGCGATTACATTTCTATTGTTGATTCTGCTTTAAAATGTATGTATAATTTTAAGGTCATTAGTTAAAATGGCCCCTGGCCACCAGCTCAGTGATGGTCTAAACATGTGACAAAACTGTTTCTCCAATCGCCAGCAAGTAAACACAGTATGAAGAGTTAGCTATTACTGGGCTCCAGGCTGCGAGGAGAGTCCCAGGTTGACTGCTTCCATTGTCACAGGGATTGACACACATTGTGGCATGCAGTCACGATAAGGGTGTCTTCTACCCACTGCTTCCCAAATTTTAATACGCATACAAGTCCCCTGGGGATCATGTTTAAATGTGGGTTCAGATGCCGTAGTTCCTGGTGGGACCTATGATTCTGCATTTCCCACAAGCACCCAGGTGCTGCTGATGCTGCTGGTCCACAATCCGGACTTTAAAAATACACAGTCTTGTCTCCTAAATCTTTTTCATTATAGCTGAGACAAAAACACAACTTCTGTGGGTTTGCGATCCCTTGGGTTGCTCATCTTACGGGACCTGTCATTCCTGTGCTTATAACCTGGATGTAAGTGAACAGAAATTTATTTCAAACGACAAAAGGTGATTAATATATTTTTTTGATAATCATTGCTTTGACTTCACAAAGTAAACAAACTGGAGTTAAGGTTGAACTTTAATAAATAAGCTGAAAATATATGTGATATTTTACTGTTTGAAATATGTTTCACATTTGCTGAACTAGATATATAGTATTTGGGAACATTTGTTAAGAATGATAATGTTGAAGAAATAGTGTTTTACAGTTTGAAATCTGTTTTCTCCCAGTCGGGACTCAGGTGAGCCCAGGGTTATTGCACGTGCAGCACCTTGGACCCCTTCTGTGTGGGGTTCCCCTCACTGCTCCAGGAGCGGTTCTGCATCCCAGTGTCCATGTGCTACACAGAGCACCTGACACCTGCAAGAGCTCAATGAATGTTAGTGAAAAAAATTATTGAAATAAATATGTAAATTATGACATATCGAGTCAGTAGAATAAAATGTACCTCGCGAAATAATAATTGTGACAACTGTAACAACAAGAGACTTTTATAATATTACGTGAAGTGAAAAAAAGCTGGACATAACAATGCATTTTTTTGTGTGTGTTTACAATTTTTAATATATATAAATAGTGAACAAATGATGAAAAGATACATGGGAAAATAAAACAGTGGGCTAGTCAAGATATAGAGTATGGGCTATATATCTTCCTCTTAAAAGTACTCCTTTTAAATGGTAAGGTTTTCAATAAATTATATAGAAAAGGAAACCACAGTGAGTAATGTCTTACTGTCATTAGACATCATTCTTACTTCTCTCCACGTCCTTTCTTGTGAAATCCCACTCTACCTAAAGCTCCCTTTAGGGAAATTAAAGACAGATTTTGAAATCATTTAATTAACTAAAGGAGTGAATAAATTGTTATGGATTATGTTAATGCTCTCATTTTTCTTTTAAACTTTATAAGGTTCCCTAAAATACAATGAAACCCAGCGCCTTTAAGGAAGAGCTCTTGACCTGTTCATTTGATTCTTTCCTCGCCCAGACATTCAGTAAAATGAGTAATAGGCTGTTAGGGATTCACCTTATCAAATGGAGTGTGGCGGAACCCACGTCTTTAAACCTCATTGGATAGAGTTTCCTCCACTGCACTTTTTTCCTTTGGCCACCGTACTATGGAGGTTACATTTTTCTAATTTAAAATCATGTCTTATATAAGAATCTCACCTCATTAACACGTATTTCTCTTCGTCTTCTGCCTACAACTTTTAAATTTGAAAATGATATTCTTAAGTAAAACCAGCTGGAGGCCGATAAGGTCACTTTAACATTTTAGCTTTTTGCATTTTTACCCGACAAGTAAAAATTCAGCTTAGAAATTTGACAGCGTGAGTCCTTGTTGAAATAGTTTGACTGATGGCGGGAGACACATATTCTCTTTTTCTTAGACGAGGCTGCTGGTGCCTTCCTCGTATCCGGCTGGACACTCTTCTCGTTTCTCTTTATTTTTGACTCCTTTTTCCTCCCTTACATGATCTTTCCTTCTAGGTAAATATCTTAGAATTAATTTTTATTGACATGTTTGAGAGGTTATATTTACATGTACGAACGCATACGTACACTCACACCTGCACACCTCTGCCGTGGCATCCTCTCGTGTTTTTAGAGATGCGACATTCATGAGAAAAAATGTAGTCAATCTCCTTTTGCTCACCTTGTATCTCTAGAGCCCAGCAGATCACTCGATGTGTTTATTGCAAGAATGAACACATGAATTAAAAATGAAGACTGCTAATACCAGTGCAGTAAGGACACGTTATTCGAAAGCCTTACAGCTGTAGTTTGCGTGTCCACGTTGATTGCCCTTTTGCTAGTATCTTCAATCATGTCACTTTTCTCGATGAATATTTCTCTTTTGTTGTACTATTTGCTGTCAGTCCATGGCCTTTAAAAAGTGTTCACTTTTTTATTTTCATGCCACCTCCCCTTTTTCCTTTGAAAAATATGGACGACACTCAAGAAGTTATAATTTCATCTCCTCCTCTGAACTAAGACAGCATTTGATTTACAACTCTCTCGTGCCATTTATCTCAGTCTGCTTTGTCATTTGGCAACTTGACTTATCACCCCTTCTAGATTTTTAAACTTTTTGATGAAAATAATGATTCGTTTCCTTTTTTTTTTTTTTTTTTTTTAAGCTCTGGCATGGCCAAGATTGCTTCCTAAAACATCACTGACATTGGCTGAATTGAACTTAAAATTTAAGAGGTTCTCAAGGAAAATGTCATATTTATTAAACTTTTCTAAGGCAAAAATGAGCATTGCATTTTATACAAATAAAAAGACTTTGGAACATTTAATGTGCTTCTATAAAATTAGATGTGCTGCACACTGTAAGGGAACTTTACAGGTTCTTGGAACAGGCTCTCTTTGTATGGGAAGTGGGAGGGGAGTGAGTCTGCATAAGAAGAACAGGTCAAATATGCCCTTGGCTGGCACAAGGAGAACAATGTAAATTCTTTATTTTATTTCTAAATCCTGACTCTGGTGTCCCAGAAGCACTTTGGAGCTACCCACTATCTTCCAGCGGGTCCTAATGTCATTCTGCCTCTCTCTTTTACTCCTCCTTTTCCTCGGTCCACAGGATTTTATGCCTGCTTTGTTTACCCATCTCTTCAACGTGATGGTGGGCTTTGGATGGACTCTAGCCCCATACTTAGTCCTTGACACAGAGGAGAACACTAAGCTTTTTTATACTGGATCATTTATGCAAAGTCCCATAGTGAAGAATGATTTGAAGAAGAGAAAACTTCTATCGGTGGCTATTCTGGAACGTATGAATATAATTTCATCCTCCACCTTGGTATTTTATAATCTTGCTCCTTCCTAGTGAATAGGGTGAATAGGTGGAGTGGTGGAAGGAAAGGGCAAAAATTGAGTCTCTAAGCTTTCTAACTTTATTTCTACTCAGTACCGTTTTTGTTAGGACTTAGAGTTTTTGTTTTATCATCATTGTTGTTGTTTAACCACTAACTAGTTTAGTTTGAAATATCCGTGCAATGGAACCGTGATGAAGAGGGAAGTCTAAAGAGCTGCGGGAATGATGCTTATTTGTGCCTTAGTAATTATTATAAAAGAGAAAAATAAGGACGAATCTTAAAAACTGGGAGAACCTGGTATGGCACTGTTTGAGTATTTGGTGCTGGAACAGGACTTGCTTCTGACTTGTAACCTTTTCAGAGTCCACAAAGGTCAAGGAGGATGAAAAGCTATTATGTTTGGACAGGTGTTTTGAAACCTTTGGAAAATGCGTTTGTAATTCAGAGACAACAGGGTATATCACTGAAAAACCAGCTAGTCACTTTCCAGTAGTTTCAGCAAGAAAACTTTTGGATGCGGAAATAATATGGGAAACGGGCAAAACATGTTTATTCTTGAAATATGGGTAGTAAACCTTCATATCAGAGATATTGCTGGTCATGTACATTATATTTGATCCTGCATCTTTGGCTTGAGTGATCGCTCTTGGACACACTCTTTATTCTATTTAAGTGGAAAAACTATCTTTTCGATCACATTTCTTTGCAAATATTTTTAATCAAATCTTACTACATGCAAAATATCCAAGTAGTTGAGGCCATGAATCTTTCCATTGAATTTCTTATTCCCAGGACATAATTCATTTACGCAACATACAACTATTGAATTCAACACGTACTAAATATCGTAGCATGACGGACATAGAATTATTGAGGAAATACAGAGCCTTGTTGAACATTGTATGCTCTACACTTACCTATCACAATCAGTTCTAATATTCCCTCTGTTTCTCTTCCTAAGTACAGCTTTCATTTATTTACTTGAAGAAGATTTATTCTGATTAACTTAGTAGTTATTAGAATAAAAATAATATGCTGACTCTAAATCTCCACTAGAAAAAAAACACCAGTTCATTATTTTGCCAAACTGTTTACAACATGAATCCAGTAATCTCTTCACGGAGAGTTTGATGGTTCTTTTGCATTGGCAATCTGTCGTAATATAATGCCTGCATGCTCTTCTTAGTTGAACCAGAAAGACGAAGGAAAGTCCAGTCTTGATAAGGAGTTCATTCACATTTTCAGTTGTTATGGATGTCAGTGTCCAGTGACTGAAGAAGCATCCAGTTCTCATTAAACTGTATCCTGAATGACACAATGTGGAGCAAATGAAAAAGAAACGGACTATTCCTTCAACTTGATGCCAGCTCCCCTGTTTCTCCTTTGTCTGGTTTGATATGTTGAAATCTCAGTTAATGCTGTTTACAACTAGGTACCCTTTCAGCTGCCAGCCAGGTCTTAACTTTCACAAAAGAACTGCTGGAGAAGTTCTGGCCCTAAGATGGCTACTGGGATAAAAGGCACCTTTCACTAAAAAATGCCTCCTCTCCCCTCTATGTGCTGTGCCCTAAAATGCAGCAACACAGCCATTGGAAGTTGACTCTGAAAGCAAAGGTAGAAAGAGAAAATTGCTGGATCAGTGGTTGGCGGTACGGGGTTACATAAAGTTGGCCATACAATTGCAGTCATGCTGGTAAATCAATATGTGTTGCCATGGAAAAATGACTGTGAAGGAAAAATAGATGGTGGTGGTTGTATGAGAGACAAAGAAATAAAAGCCCCACATCTCCTTCCATGTCAAAGTTATGTAGAATTTAACAATTCAGGAAATAATGTCATGTGTATACTTAGAAGGCTTATGTTACCATTTTTTACCACATTAATGCAGAAATATACCATTAAAAGCATCACATTATTCATCTGCTTAATTCCCAGGTCAGGGGTTACCTCTCTCGCTTCACTTGTCAAATCATTCTCCTTATTTAATGCAACTCATGTAAATACCCATTTTCTTTACTGAATCTATTATGATTTAAAGCAAGACTGCCCACCAAATATTTTTACTGCAAATTCTCTTTTTTAAAAAAGTATCTTCTCTTTCTTTGAGTAAAAGTGAATATTGTTTGACAACTATTTATTGTATAGCTACAGTTTGTAAAACACTACTCTATTTCTTGTCTTCATGCTATCTGATTAAATAAAAGCTGGCCTAGGCCCTGGATTATTAAAACCTTATATCTTATGCTGCAGTTTTGCCCTTAATATTTACATGATGAGAATTGAGCACATAGATTTATTTTCTACTTAACACTGTCCGATCCATGAATTTCTAAAAATGAATCACTTAGTAATGAAAAATCAGATTTTAATCACTACTATAAAAGAGGATTTCTACTTTTATTTGTTAGAATATTTAGCACTAAACAATAATATTATTTTATAGAGAACTAGATGAGTGCAATTTCCCACTTTGTCTCAAAATATAGAGATGACCTATCTCAGAATTTCCTAATAGAACACATTCTTTGTATTCCATGAGAGGTAAATGTGATAGAGACAACATATTACTTGAGATTAGAGGCACCTTTGAAAGATATCTTTCTGGCAGTAGAATAATTTTCCTGAAAAACACTGCTGTTAAAAACGACTATAAATGTCAGATTTCAAAAATGTTTTAATTGTATCAGTGAGCTAACAAGAAACTAAGTTCTTCTGAACTTGAGCTTCAGTTTCCAAGACTCAAGGAACGGGGAAGACAGCTCAAAAAAGGATCACCCAAGCTGGGAGTCTAATAGAAGAAACTTTTTTTAAAGCTGGAAACTCAAACATCAACAGACTCAAAGTGAAAGTGAGAACTAGACCCAAACCCATTCCACAAGACAAGTAAAATTGACTGCCTCCAACCTTGGTACTTGATGAAAAAAATTTTTTTCCTGAATTTTTATACAAAATAGATTAGTCCTCACATGAATTTTTAAACTAAATTCACACCACTTGGGTGGTCCAGAAAAAATCTATACGACAGTAATTTAATTTAAAGTGGTAGTAGGCTATTAGTGTTTCAAGGCACCTAGCAAACATAAATGAAAATTCAGAGCAAATAAAAATCCTTTTGGATATTATCTGCCTTCAAAACAAATTATAAAATTTCCCAAAGATAAAGTTCCAAGGAGTTAAACTCACAATGAACAATTCAGAATATACAAAGAACCAAGATACCTACGGAGCAATAGAAAAAAAAAGTAGATTAAATTCACAGAGATATCAGACATAGTATATGAGATAAGTATAAATTAACATGCTCAAATAAATAAAAGAGAAGTTTGAAATAAGGAAAAAGCAAAATGACTAAGACTAAGCGTCTTTAAAAAAAACAGAATTAACATAAATAAAAATATAAAATACTGATTTTTTTAAAACTCAGTATATGGGTTTATCAAATTCAAAACAGTGGTGGGAAATAATGAATGGGAAAATATTTTTCTGAGGGCATTACACAGAATTCAGTAGAGGAAAACAAGAGTTAGAAAATGTAGATTAAGAGACAGGAAGGTGAAATGATGAGTTCTATGTGCCTGAATGGAATTACAAGAAATAGGGCAAGTATAAGCGTTTGAAAAGAATTTTAGCTGAGAATTTCCCAGAACTGATAAAAAGCACCAGTCATCAGATTTCGGCAGGCCAAAATTTTCCAAGAAAGATAAATTAAAAAATACATTATAGTCAATCTTTAAAACTTCAAGAACATGGATTTTAAAATCTTTTGGGGTGGGGAGGGAGAAGAAAACATAGTTTACTAGAACCATTGGGATTCAGCACATTTTTTAATGTGTAGAAAATAAAATATATTTAATGGAAAATGTTTTTAAATATTTGAATTAAATAAAGATACTTTCAAGTGAGTAAAAATGGAGAACTTGCCATCAAGAGACCCACATTTAAAAAGTTTGAAAATGTCAGGAAGAAAGCTTTTCCAGAGAAAAAGTCTAAGAGACAAAAAGAAATCATAAGCAGT
>NW_011888826.1:8213726-8231394 GCF_000151845.1 Pteropus vampyrus
GTATCTATGCTAAATAAAAAAAAAAAACCCTAGGGTAATTATTTAAATAAAAGAAGTAAAGCTTAAATATTTGAAATGAATAAAGGGAAAAAAATGGAAAGGGAAAAAACGATCATTTCAAAAATGAAAGAAAGTAGAAAAAAGAAGCCTAGAAATGGCAGGGAGAGAGAGAGAGAGAGAGAGAGATAGAGAGAGAGAATGAGAATGAGAAATACAAAACTAGGATAATAGAAACAAATCTACACATGTCATTAATCACAATAACATAGTTGGACAAAATGCTTGACTTAGAAGACAAAGATTCTCAGTCTGAATTGAAAAAAAAACCACAAAAGTATGGTCATAAACTTATGTCATTTATTCGAAATGAGTTTTTTTTATAGATAGCATACACGTGGGTCATGTTTTTTAACACATTCTACCAATTTCTTTTTTAATTTTGATTTTATATTTTTAATAGCCCTAGAGCCAGATGGCATCTAAGACAATCAAACAAGGATTTCCCCTACCTTCCTTTAGCCGCTTCCTTCTCCTGATCTAACTCTCTAAATAGATTCAGAAACTGTGGCCAGGGAGCAGAGGAAGTTAGTTACTGTGGTAAGCATGAGATAAGATTCTGACTTTTCCTTTTCCTTCAACAACAACAAAAAACTTAACAGGCTAAGCAGAATCAAGCTGAGCTAAGGTAGGGTATGGGGGAAGGCATTAAATTCTATGAAATTAGAAGTTCACTGGAATAGACATTTTTATTAAAAATGGTAATATTTAGCATGTGAGAGCAACATGAAAATATTTTATTATCTGGAAGTAATAGGAAAATATTCAGACCCAGGGGTTAGAGAAGCATGCATTCATGAATTTTTGTCTTTTATTTGGTGTACTTAGACCATTTACATTTACTGTGATTCTTGACATATTAAGGATTAAAATTTTAACATTATTTTATATTTTATTTGTTCTCTCTTTTTTCATTTTTCTTTTTTTCTTTTTCTGCCTTCCTGTGGATTACTTGGCCATTTTTCAGAATTCTATTTTGATTTATTGATGATGTGCTTGAGCATATCTCTATATATAGCATTTTAGTAGTTTTGGTGACATAACTTATCATAGTCTGTTGGTATCATCATTTTACCAGTTTTGGTGAAGTATAGAAAACTGACCTAACTTCATGTCCCTTTACCCATCTATAATATAATTGTTTTAAATATACCATCCATGAGGAATATATTTGGAACCACACCATTGTTATAAATTTTGCTTCATCAAATCTAATTGAGAAATATAATTTAGAAAGTTCAAGAGAAGGAAAACCTACTGTATTTACTGATATTTTTTCTTACCATATTGTTTATTCTATCCTGATGTCCAAGGTTCCTTCTTTGGTCATTTTCTTTCTGTTTTGGAGAACTTCTTTTATCTGTCTTTTAAGGGTAAGTCTGCTGGTGACAAATTTTCTCAATTTTTCCTTTATCTGAGAATGTCTTGATTTTCAGAAATTACTGAAGGATATTTGTGCTGGGTGTGAGATTCTCAACTGACAGTTCTTTTTCTTTCAGTACTTGGAAAGTATTGTGACCCTTTGTTCTGGCTTCTATAGTTTCTGGTGATTCATTAAAATTAATTTCCCCTATAATTAAGGTATTATTTTTATCAAATGCTTTTTTGATCATATTCTCTTTCTACTCTCCTTCCACTTACAGTAACTAATGTTAGATATTTTGTGATAGTCTCATAGGTCTTTGAGCCTCTGGTCATTTTTTTTTTCAGTCTATGTTTTATGTTATTTAGATTGGGTAATTTTTACTGTCCTATCTTTTATTTCACGAATTCTTTCTTCTATTTCCTCCTTTCTGTTGTTGAGCCCATACAGTGAGCTTTTTGTTTTAGTTATTATATTTAGACTCCTAAAATTTCCATTTAGTTCTTCATTATATCTCTTATTTTTTTATGGAGACTACATTTTTGCTGAGGCTTCCTTATCATTAATTTTAAGTGTTCTCGTAATTGTGGTTGAATCAGTTTTATCATGGCTGCTTTAAAAATCTTTGTCAGATAATTTTCACATCTCTCTCCTCTTGGTGTTGGCATCTATTACTTGTCTTTTTTCACTCAACTTGTGATCTTTGTGGTTCTTGATATGACAAGTGATTTTGATTAAACCCTGAACATTTTTGCATTATGTTAAGACTCTGATTTTATTTAAACATTTTTTTACTGTATTTTTTCTGGCACTGCTTCAGCAAGGGAAGGGAGTAGAGCACTTTATGACTCGCAGGTAGCAGTAGAAGTACAGATTCCCATTTTGACTCCATTGATACTTGATATAGAGAGCACCTCACAGGTATGAATGAATTTCATTTCCCCATGGAGAATTTCATTTCTCCATTGACACCATGGTGGGAATAGCCTTATTAGCACTGGGTGATGGTGAAAGTCTTAACTCTCCACCAGTCTTTATCTTACATCACCCAGTGGTGAACAGGAGGGATGCATCTTTACTGCCAGATGAGAGTGAAAGTTCAGGCTCCCCATATGTTCTCCGCCATCACTGCAGGGGAGGAGGGGACTCATTATTAGCTGACAGGGACGACAGTCTCAACTCCCTGTTTATACAGTTCTGACACCATCCTCACCTTGTTACATCCTCACTAGGTTAGAATTCTAGGCTTCCCACTCAGCTTTTTTGGCATCAGTGACAGAGTGGACATGGTTTTTTTCTGTGGTGTTTGACTGGAGTTGAGTGGTTATTGCCTAAAAGTTTTCTCTCTTTTTTAGTCTGCTTTTCATTGGTTCTCTGGCTAGAGAGAGCAGGTTTAGGGGACTTTTGCGGCATTTCTGAGTTACCAGCTTTATCCGTTCTGAGTCTGGAGTACAAGCAGCAAAACGAAAACTCAGGGAAATCACCACGTTCTCATTCCTCAGGTTGCTTGCTGCTCTGCCTTCTCCCCACCTCTCAGAGTCTTCGTGTATTTGATTTATATGTTACGTGCAAGGCTTTCTGTTAGTGTGTTTCATTTCATTTTGTTTGGGATTAAAAATGATTGATTTGGCTCATCATTCTGTAGATCAGCATTTGAGTTAGGGCCGATGTCCGAGGTTTTTAGATGCACTTAGCAGGATGAATGCAGGAGTTGTCATTCTATCTTCCTGCTGGCAAAAGTCTTCTCTGTCTTTGGTTGAATTTATTCTCATAAATTGTTGAATTTATTTCTATAACCACAAATCAGAAAATAAACTCAAGAATGAAGCGCAAATGAGAAGATATCTACAAAAGCACTTTGTAAACTGTACATATGTTTTTAATGAAATATTGAGCAATGTAGGAATTAATCTAAATCTTCAGGGAGAGGCCATACTGTGGTGTAAAAAAATCTGGATCCTGGATCCTGACTGAGCTAGGTTCTCAAGCTGGTTCTAAGACTCACGAGCTGTGTTTCTTGAGTGTATTGAGTGTCTTTTAAATCTCTATGAAATAAGGATAAAAGTACCCACTTTATTATTAGAATTTAATGAGATATATATGTAATGCCTACCACACAGTAGGTAATAAGCAAATATTGGCTACCTCTTCCTCCCCTAAATTTATCAGAAATGGAAACAGATGTGTAAAAACATTAGTTTTTTTTTATTATTTTAAAATATGAGGCTCTCTGAAATATAGGCCAAAACATCATAAATATATTCTTCTACAATATTAACATCATTTTAGGCTGCAATATTGAACAGTAAGTATACTTATTGCACATAAAAATGTAGGAAAAAGCATTATCTCTGTAAAGAAAATTACAAACATGGACCTCTCTATAAGCAAGGGAATGAGTGCGGCTGAGGTAAAAACACAGGATGATGACAGCATATGTCTGTATGATCGGTGTGGCTGCATCCGAGTTCATAAAATTAACACTTATTCAATCCTTGTCACTAGAGAAAAGCCCAGAAGACAGATCATATAATAGGTTCTGTTTCATTTAGTCTGTTTGTACACTTAGAATCTAAAAACCTGGAAAGTAAGAGGCTGATTGACCTTCATTGGTCCTTTGGGAAACATTTTAATGTCCAAAAAGTATGAACACGATTCAAAAGTGGTTCATTCAGTTTCTCCCCTGAGACTCTAAAGATTAAAGACACTCATATCAAGTTGATTAAGACCATTTTATCAAATCAGGTCAGAGCCATTGGTTAGTGATAACCGTGAAGAAGAAAACGAAGTGCAAGTTTACATTAGAAACACCTTACATTGTCTAAGGTTTTCATGGGTCCTACTATTAGGGACATGTTCCATTGTCGGTGGCTTCCTGCATAACCAGCACACTTCCCAGGATATGGACAGCAACAGGATACTCAAGCAGCTGCTGCATAGTGGACTTAAAAGTAGCAAAAGAAAGGCAAAGAGAATTATCAAAAGAAAAATATACAGTTGCTGGTATCAACCTACTTTAACACCAGCAACTGTTTACGACTTAAGTGTTTAGTGTACATTCTAATTTCAGAGAATGGCTTCTCTGTAGCATTAATACTTTGACATGTCCAAATTTTTATCTATATTATTTTCTTAAGAAAGGAATCATTTCATTTTGTTCTCAAATGAAAAATATAGTTCTTGCTGAAAATGCATACTTTTAAAGGGATTCTTTAAAGAAGGAATTCTTGCAGGTGGTCTCTACTACAAATAAAAAGTAAAGCAACTCTTGGTCCATAACCCTCTCTCCTGTCTTCTCATGCTGCGTTGCCATTAAGTCAAACCTCCATGGGAGTCTTAAATGCCACGGCAGGCATGTTCCTGCCAGCTGTTTGTGGAATTGTATAGGTCACCCAGCCTAGGGGTTCAACTTTAGTATTCTTGGATCTGTTATGGCTCCACTGGAGGGTTGAAATTCAATCTTTAATCACTCTTCTGTAACAAATTGCTGCTTTGGGCTTTTGCTAAAATAGTTGCCTTATTCCTGTCTTGAGCTGTTCATGGATGGTAGCTGCATTTTTTAAGGTCAGCTTCTGCTTGGCAAAGATGGAGGAGTTAGGTTGTGGGATAATTTCTAGCAGGGGAACAAGACTTAGAAGCTGAATCATACGATAAAATAACTGTTTAGCGATCAAGGGGCATCCTCAAACAAATATTGGCAGATTATTTTCTTCTGCCTAATTTTTGTGAAATCCTTAGCCAGTGTATTATTAACTTAGCATAAAAGAAAGAATTGGAGTATTCATAGGCTAGTTTCTTTACGGAGTGGCTTATGTCTACAGCAGTGTTAAAAAAAAAAAAAAACAATAAGTATGAAAACCCCCTTCCCTCTCAACAAGAACCTATTAGTAAATTGTAAATTTCTTTTAAAAAAAACACGTGCTGCCAAAAGAAATATTTTAAAAGTTTACTTAATTATAAGGACCTCATTTCCCATAATTAAATCCCACAGCCTGAAACTTCGCATATTGAGTTAAGCTGAGTCGATATGAGTAGTGATTAAAATAATCTCTAAGGGTGAATAAACCAAAAGTTATTTTTAGTCAGCTTTAGGTTTACTTGCAGCGTGTTTTGTGCCCAGTCCTTACCTATTATTTCAAATATTCTAATTATATTTGGTTTAACCTAAGTTGAAAAGCACGACTTTTTGTGCACATATCGACAGACAGAGAAGAAAGGCTTTCCATGACAATATTGAGCCCGAGGGGAAGTTCACAGCTCCTTGCTTTGAGGCATTGTCCAAGGGCACCGTCCACAGGTAGACCATCCACACTAGGTTTTTATTTGCACTTTTTTAAAGGATAGAGAAAGCCCACAATTATAATATGGAATCCGCTGCTGTGTAAGATCTTCTTACATAAGGGATTCCAACACATTAGCTTCAAAACCATTATTTTCCTCGTCATTTCAGTGATTCTAACAGTGTCCACCTAGCAAGTTCTCATTGATCAAGGTGAAAATTTAAGCCAAAATGACCTGGTTTATCCTTCACCTCTCATATATAATTGGCCTTTAGATTTGGGTTCTTGAATATTTCTACACTGTCCCCGTTCTAAATTCTCTTGACCACTATCTTAGTTCAGGTTCCCATCCTCTGTCACCTGATTTCAATAGCGACCACCATGTGCCCTCCCGTCAGGCCAGTCTTACCTTTGCCTGCATTACCTCCCTAATGCCATTATAAAACCAGATCAAAACACTCCGAAACCTCTAACCTCTGTCAGAGGGGTTTTGTAAAGCATGGCGACATTATAAAACTTCTTTATACATGAGATAAAGCTTTAATGGCTTCCCAACGCCGTCTCAGTAAATTCCGAATTCTTTCCCTGGGCAGACTCACTCTTCATCTTGCCCTGTGAGGCACCTTCCATAGGCTGTGTGCTACAGTTGTGGAGAGTGGCACACATACAAAGATTACGCGGGTTTCTTGATATTTTATTTCAGTATGCGTGTTGAAGATGCACACACACGCGCATGCACGCACATGGAGCAAATTTCTTTTTCTTAACACAAGTACCCATGCTTATAGACTAAAATATTTAGAAAAATTAGGATAGCAATAATTTTAAACAACCAAAGTTCCACTATTCAGATATAATTTAGACAGATTCAATGTTCTATATTTATACACACACACAAACAAACCTAATATATAGCTACATAAACATTTCATACACTTAGAAAGTTCTCAAAATACTTGATCGAATGAGTAGATATATATTTCTTGTTATCAAATAGACTCTCATTATACATACACAAGATTTTGTCCTAGATAATATATTCTGATCAAGTTTTTTATGTCAATACATATTAATCTACATTATTTTTTAGTATTTTGTTTTATGGATATATCAACATATACTTATAACATTCCATAATATTCGATATTTAGTTTTCAGTCCCTTCTCATTCTGTGTACACATGGATGTATATGTGTGTGTATGTGTGTGCCAGGCACAGATTTAAGTATCTTATATATATTGACTCATTTTAGTCTGCAGAACGACACAGTGAAATAGGTTTATCACTTTCAGATGAGGAGCCAAGGCACAGAGAGGTTAAGGACATTGTCCAGGATCACACGTTATAAATGGCAGAGGCAGGATTTGAAACCAGCCTCTCTGGCTCAAGTGTGTGTGTGCCTAGGTTGTCTCTGCGATGTTGTCTCTAGACGGTTCCAATTAAGATAAATTCCTGAAAGTGGACTCAATTTAGTAGAACTAAAACTGAACGATTTTAAAGCGTTTGTCTCAGAAGCACATAGGACATTTTACAGCACTTTGAAATGCTCTGTTGTGCCTTTGGCTTTAGTTGTTCTGTCCCCACACTTCTCTGCGTGAAAACCTTTGACCATCCTTTTGGAACCCCGTTCAGTAGCCCCCTCTTTTGTACTGGTGCCTTAAATATGCTAGTCCCGCCAGGCAAAGGGTAAAACACTTTCCTCTGTGCGCCTGTAGCTCTTTGAACACTCCTGTACCATAGCATAATGATATTTTATTATAATTGTTTGATCTGTGTCTTTCTTCCCCACTAGAGTGTGAACTAGCTCCTCCTGGCCAGGGATTCTGCCATTCATCTTTGTACCCCAGAGCCTACTTCATAGCAACTGGTAAATGATACTCATTGAGGAAAAGAATGAATGAACAGAAGAAAGAAAACTAAATGAATTTAGGTTCATAAGGCTGAATCTAAAAAGAAAGAACAAATGATATTATAACGATTAGATTAAAAGCACTTTAAAAATACTTTATGTTTGATTCTCTAGTCTTTCCACGTTACCTTCACCAATCGTTATATGATTATATAATTATATAATTATATGTCACTAGATACAGATATAGACATGAATATAGATATATAGAGATGTGTGTGTGTATATATGTATATATATGTGTGTGTGTGTGTGTGTGTATATATATATATATACACACACATATATACACATATATATATATACACACATATATACACATACTCTTGGGTCAGACAGTCTGGTTTCAAACCCTGCCTCTGCCATTTGTAACATGTGATCCTCGGCAATGTCCTTAGCCTCTCTGTGCCTTGGCTCCTCATCTGAAAATGATAAAACCTATTTCACTGTGTTGTTTTGCAAACTAAATGAGTTAAGATATATGACACTTAAATCTGTGCCTGCCCCCCACGCACATATATGCCATACACACACACACACACACACACACACACACACGTTTGCTTTTATATATATATACTGGAAATATGTATATTTTCCTTTTTATTATCCAAGAAGTCCCAGTGTAATCACAGGGTCCTTATAAGCGCAAGAAGGAGGTAGACGTGAAGGGACCAGAGGGATAACAACATGAGGACCCAACTCATTGTTACCAGCTTTGAAAATGAAGGAAGAAGGCCAAGGAAGTTTCTAGAAGCTAGAAAAGTCAAGGAAAGGAAGCCTTCCCTAGAGCCGCCAAAAAGAAAGCAGCCCTGCCAACACCTTGATTTTAGCTCAGCGAGGCCCATTTTGAACTTTGGAATTATAGAAGATAATAAACTTGTTAGTTTTTAGTCATTTGTTAGAGCATTTGACTGGCAACAGAAAACTAATATACAACTTTGGGCCCTTATCGATTGCCATCTATATATTAAATTTCATTTGGCATTATTCATTTCACTAAAATGATCGGTCTTTGCCATCTAACCCCTACCAAAAACAATACAAAACCATGCAGAAACAGTGACGTCCTCAACACCGTTACTGTCTTTATTGGATGAGCCAAATCATCTAGAGTTTCTGGACCTGTCGAAGTCTGTGCATCCTAGTGCTTGGCCACCTGTCTATAGACACACAGCAATTTCTCCAAAACAGTACCTGCTTTAACATAGTGATAAATCTCTAGCTTTTTAGGACTCTTATTGGCATGTCTCTATGAAGTAGGATAATGATATAGTGCCATTGGTCTTTTTCTTTTCCCTTTACTCAGAGCCATGAAAAAAATATTCACGAGTTATAGCTTAAAAATATGAGATTGTAATTTGGCCTGGACCAGATCTACGAGCACAGAAGTTGGGCGTTATCGACCTTAAGCAGGAAAAGTCTGTTGCTTCACATGTTTTAATCTTTTTAATGTCTCTGCTTCTATGGAGCAGGGGGAAAGTCCAAGAATGAGAGAAAAAGGCAACTCACTCTTCTTACTATGAATTCCAGGGAGCTCACTCCTTAAGAAAGAACATTCCTACCCAGCTTTTGTTTGGGCAGAAGTTTATCGTGTAGACCCAGCCTAAGTAAATGCCCAGGAAAATGTCTGGTCACCTGGAGTTTTTATAGTTCTTTAATTAAGTATAAATTAATTTTTACAACCAATATAATTATGAGCAAGCAGCAAGTAGGCAAGATACCATGTGAAGCATGAAACATAATATATGGATCAGGAAGAAAACTACTATATTTTAAAGGTGCTGCTATTTGTCTCTATATTGCTTGGGCTTAAAATAAAAGGAAGCGGAGACACTTCATGAACAATAAATATCTTGGGAGTATGTGGAATTAATATGGGGTGTAATTAAGGTTCATAGATTTAGGCCATAATGAAGACTCCAAGCTTTCTACAATTTGAATCTGAAAGTTACAATTCGATAAGGACATTTACATTATGACAGATGTTTAATATTTTTCATGCGGTCCCTAATATGAGTTAGGGTCACATTTTTCATTAATGGTTTCAATGCCCCCATTCCTATGCTACTGAGAGAGAATGTCTCAATGACTTCTTCATATTTACGTTCAAAATCACACCCCATTTTAATTTTCTTGATATCTTTGAACCATATTTTGCATGGCCGATTTGGTCTCTCACCCTCTTCTTCCCTCCCTTCTCCCTTCCCCCCTCCTCCCCTCCCTCCCTTCTTTCCTTCCATTTTATTAAGATTCTGATTGTCTTTATTTTTTAACTTGTTAAGAAAAGAAACATGTTCTTTTCATTATATTCTTATAGCTTCCAAATTCTTACCTTTCACGTAGAAATGATTCCATTTTTCTTTTCGTTACTGCTTTGTGTTCTGTTTTGAACTGGCGACTGGTTGGTTTTGCTTCCTCTGGAGTGTCTTGTTACCTTTATATTTCCTTGAATTTTCGACCTTTATTTAACCTCAAATTCTTCAAACGCCTCGTTCATTTTCTTCTTCGCTAAGGCATCTCTGCAGAAATCCTCTTTGAGCCCTCCATCCTTCTGCTCTCACTTGGACCGTTTGCTCTTTATTTATGCTACATTACACATTTGATCACTTCTTTCCACTGCTCTCTTGAATCAGAACCACTATTTTCTAGACACCGAATTCAGTGACGTACAGGTAAATGTTTAACCATACGCTCTCTTAACTAAACATAAACAAAACCGTGATTTCTAGCCTTTCCTGATGTCCGTGTTGTACATGTCCCCATACTTGCCAATGTCAGTTTCCCAACTTGAAGTCACTGACCTTGGAGTTCAGAAGAGATGCACCCTATCTGGGCTCCCACGCCTGCACCAGCAGCTTCAGCACACCATTGATGAGAACAGTTTTGACAGAGAGATTTCTAAAATATATTCATCCTTTTTCTGAGTTAACAAAGCAACCGAGATATTTAATTTCATTTAGTGGCTCTGGGCCCATTCATGTCACGCTCTAAGGCAAAAAGTGGTGTCTCTAGAGATTATGGCATTTAGTGAGAAGATATTTGCCTATAAACTAAATACCTAAATAGCTTAACATGAAAATTAGATAAAAGAAATAAGTAAAAAATACAATGGTATTTGTTTATTTTTGACAGGCTTTTTTTGTGGTTGGTTGACTTTTTAGAAAACAATACTCAAATCTAGTGTTCACAGTTTGAATAGTCGTTATAGCTGCCTCTCACTCGATTCTCCCCACTCCTGGTTGGATTTTCTCAATGGCCTCTGTTTGTCCCCTATTTCAAGCCACCATAAATCCATTTTTAAGTAAGTTATCAGAGAACAGACATTAATAAATAGAGAGACGGAGTGTCTTTAGTAAAGAATGTGGATTTTCTAATAACTGGTGTTAATTTGGCTTCTCTTTCATTATGCATATTCCCTTTAATATCACAGAAGAGAATGCTATCCATGCATTTCCTGACAGAAATGAAAATTGGTTTTTCTCTGTTTGAAAAGTTCACTTTAAAGGTTTTTGTGATGCACGACAGCTTTAAAATAGCGTTGCTTTTCAGAATGAATTGCCTGCAGCTGCTCTCCAGGGTTTCTTTTTTTTTTTTTCTTTTGTTTTTTTGTTTTTCGTTTTTTTGTTTTTTTGTTTTTACTGAGCACATCCATCCAGTTTGGACATAAAAAGAAAAATAATGCATATTTACATCACTGATGGGCCAATAAATAAAATGCTGCATTTTTAGGGGGAGGTTCCTGGGAACTAATTAGAGTCACAAGCAGAGACAAACGAGATTGAAAACGCAATGCTGCCTCTTACCTTGTTCTGATTATTTTGTGTTTTGGCCATTTCTGTGCATCTTCCCACTTGTGAGTGCAGGGGATGGTGACAGATCACTCGACAGTCAGGAAATACCCATGAAATGAAGGTGGTTCTGGTTTGTTTTGTCTCCAAGTGTTTTTCTCTTTTCTCTCCTTTTCTCCTCCACAGCTCACTGAAGGTGAATCTTAACCAAGGTGGATTCAGCTTACTGGATGGTGGACATTTCTTTATGTCCAAGGAAATTAAAGCTATTCAGGCATATACCTGCCACATAACTAGAAAAATTCTAGGGTGCCGTTTTCATTTCAAATTTGCAATTTCTAGGGCCATAAGGATGGCAAATGGTTGCATCGTTTTATTAGAATTACTGTTTTATCAGAGTAAATCTGGAAAAATGTTTGAAATGTGCAAGATTAGTGTCTAAATACAGCAGATGGAATTATACAATTTTTAGATAGACTACAATAACTATCATCTGTATATGATAATGACGTTGCTGGCATTCACTGGACTATATGAAATTCATCTGTTTCATCATGCATGGTTTAAGTGTAATCTTAATGCATTTTAGATTATTTAAAAATGTACTTTGTATCATGGAAATCTAATAAACTGTGGCATGTCTAAAATTGTTATGGCCCTATAATTTTTATTTGGGTATTCAAAAAAGATTTTA
Source organism: Pteropus vampyrus (assembly GCF_000151845.1). Lineage (NCBI taxonomy): Eukaryota > Metazoa > Chordata > Mammalia > Chiroptera > Pteropodidae > Pteropus > Pteropus vampyrus. Next base: position 8,225,822 of record NW_011888826.1, read on the forward strand.
CCTAATCTAACTCTATTTAACTCTAGTTTTACATCAAGGCCTTGAGTAAGTAAGTAAACTTACATCAAGGCCTTGAGTAAGTAAGTAAGTAAACTTCATTTTGAAAAAAAGTGGTTAGTCAATATCATCAATGATGATCTAATGAAAGGAAAAAAAAAACCAGATTTGATCATTTATGTTTCACACAGGAAGGCAGAGATGGTCGGAGGGTTGTTCTTCCAATGCTAAAACTCATCATAAGCCTGGAGTTATTGTTGCAACCAACCATTACTAAAAGTAATGATGAATTATTTTTAGAAGATGTGATGTCATAAAATATCTGTCTAGATTTTTTACCATAGGAAATTATTTAAAGAGTATATCCTTAGCTCTCCAGGTCGGTTTAAAATCTATTTACACTTGAAGTCATAATACTCAAGTTTTTGCAGTATATTTTGTTTAGAAAGGTTGCATAAAACAGTATATGAAATAGGTGTCACAACTCTAGTGACAATGATGTACGTCACTGTGATTGGAATTGAATATGCAGACTTCTCTAGCCATGAAATAAAAATAAAAACTGCGCTTATTCCTGGGTTACACGCTAATGGACGCTTTCCGCTTGGTTGTAGCTCTCTGCGTTGGAGAGGCAGATCTTTGACTTCCTTGGCTTCCAGTGGGCACCTATCCTTGGAAACTTTCTACACATCATAGTTGTCATATTGGGTTTGTTTGGAACCATTCAGTACAGACCTCGCTATATCGTGGTGGTAAGTCTTATTTTTACCATGCTTCTTTGCATAAACACTGCAGAACTGCTGTGAGAAGATGAATAAAGAAAGTCGTGCCCTCTGCTCTGATGTGGCATTGCTGTTCTCGCCGTCACACATCGAATTGTTAGGAGACGGATACCTGTGGATAAGATGACACAGTGCAACTAAATTCAAGTGTCACAAGGAATTTTTTTTTTAAATTTAAAATGGGGTTTGGATAGAGTAAAGAGGTCTGTTGCGGTCTGGATGTTATGATGAGATGTAAGTATACATTAACTGTCATTTTAGTTGACATGTGTCACCCTAAAAAGCAAACCTGCCTAGCCATAGCTGTTTGCTAACTAAAAACAATAACATAATTTCATTTTAATTGATTTAGACCATTATGAATGCATGTTCTAAAGGTTACTTAGTACTCATCTCTGATGTATCGCATACGGTATATTATATAACATTTCTCCATTTTGTTAAGATATATTTAAAACATGAATCTGTACTCCAAACTATGCCAAACATAGTCAACCCACTCTCCATTGATGGACAGTCTAACAAGGCTTATGCTGTGCTTCACAATTGAATGGAAGTTATTCACAGTAATTAGTTTTCTATAAAAAGGGTGATCTTTTTAGGCTACATGTATAGGATGGTTGTGAGAAATAACAAGCATATATATAAGTAATTGTAAATAGGATTAACATACTCTGAAATCCTCTCTGAGCCTAAATAGATTATTCAGTAGCATTACTAAATATTTTCTTGAATACAGTAATATTGCCTCACTAGAAGAAACCCTAGACTTAAAAACATGCCACCTTTCAATTTTGATTTAATCCAGTCGCATCTATTGAAAAGAATAAAGTTATAAAATTTTCTGTAAAAGCATTAATTCTATTTTGAATATCAAAGTTGGCTTTTTGGTATCCTCCATCATATCACAGAGATGAAAGTCATTGGCCCACAGAGCAGACTTTGCATTCAAAATGGCTGCCCCGTGCACAAGGGAGTGTTTGACGTCACTCAGCTGGCCGCGGGGGCCAAACACTTCCTGCTTTACCTTGGGCCTCTGTAAGTCAGCCTCTGCTAAGCCACTGTATAATCTACTAGAAAGGTGTTTCACGGAGTTGGACTTGCAGTATAAGATGCTTTAATAAGCATAGTAGCAAATTATTACTGGATTTTATGTTTTAGTTTGTTGCTATGAGCACAAGGCACTTTTATTCACTACGGTCTTTTTATTTTTATGATGTTGGTCTCTGCGGAAGTACAGAACGCCAGATGGCTATGAAACCAGTGGTTTCCATGGAATGAAGTTATCGGTATACATTAGTGACATTATTTAGTCCTATTGCTTTTGCTCTCATTTTTTAAATTTAGTTCTCAATTATAGTTGCCATACAATGTTATATTAATTTCAAGTGTACAACATAATGATTAGACATTCATGTACCTTACAAAGTGATCATCTGGATAAATCTAGTACCCATCTGACACGTACATCGTTATTACAATATTATTGACTATGTTCCCCATGCTATAATTTATATCTTGTGACTATTTTTTATAACTGGCAGTTTGTACTTCTAAATATTTCACCTTTTTCACCCATCCCCCCAGCCCCACTCCCATCTGGCAACCATCAGTCTATTCTCTGTATCTGTGAGTTTGTTTCTGAACATTAGTTCTACACATTCTTCACACAGCTGCTGTCTTAGTTGAAGTTTCCGTCTTCTTTGTCCTGAATATGGACTTCTTGCTTGCTTTCAGCCTTCCTCCCTTTGAATGTGTCCTTTGTACTTTTCCTGAATCACTGGCTTAAAATCCTTCACTAACTCTCAGTAGGATAAAATCTAAGAATATTCTTGGCTGACCTCCCTGACCAAACTCAGGTCTCACAATCAATCTTTCCTTCCTTCCTTCCTTCCTTCCTTCCTTCCTTCCTTCCTTCCTTCCTTCCTTCCTTCCTTCCTTCCTTCCTTCCTCGCTTCCCTCCTTCTCCCCTTCCTCTGTCCCTTCTTCCCATCTTTCTTCAACTTCCCTCCTTCCTTTTTATTTACTTATTCAATCAAACCTTATTTATTGGGTTCCTGCTATGTGTTTGGCATTGTTTTAGGTGTGGGGTACAGTGGTGAGCAAACACAGACACCCATATTCTCTGCTCTCCTGTCTACTTACCTTATAGTCTAGTTAGGGGAAGTGAGCTTTTATTAAATAATCATCCACATAAATGTTAAATTGCAACTGTTACAAGTGTTACAAAGGAGGACATGTGCCAGGAGATATGTAACGGGGACATCCACCTGATATTGCAGAAGTGATTGTGAAGCAAGGATTTGCAGTATGAATGTGAGTTCACCAGAGACGAAGGGACCGGAAGGGGTTCTGGGCAGGAAGCGCTACAGGGCACAGAGTAGGATGTCGATAGAACTAGTTCCCATTCACTCATTAGCATTTTTTGAGGACCTACGATACTGTGATAGGGTTGGATAAATAGAAAGAATACAATTACAGCATCCCTGCTCTCCAGGAACTCCTTATGTAAGGACGGGGGAGGCGCAGGGTCCAGGGGTCTCTGGAGATGATGTGACAGTGACAGAAGAATGAGAATAGCGATGGGGCAGAGGCCTGAAGAGAGCCATCCTCTGACACATGAAAAGCAGTTTGTGCACATCAGCATTTCACATCCCGACCTCCTCCCTGCTCTGCAGCCGCTCGCTCACGTAGCCTTGCCTGGTGTGGTACAAGCTCTCTTAACATTTTCTCCCTCATATGCACGTTTCCTTCCACACATTACCCCATGCCAACCACACTGAATGATTTGTGTTTTCCGAAGACCACATGCGGTTGCTTGCCTCCTCAGTTTGCACCCACCTGGAATGCCCCATTCTCCCTCCCCGCTGGAAAACTTAATAATTCTTCATTTGAATAGTCACCTCTTAAGAGCCTTACCTGACCACCCCACTCTGAGGTAAGTGCCACTTCCTCTCTGCCCCCGTAGATCCCACCGACTCTTTCTATCCTAGCACTCTGCCCAGTCGCCATCCCTGCCTCCAGACCCCTCACTCAATTCAACAGTGTCCTCCTGGGAGGCAGGAGGACAATGCTTATCCATTGTCATATTCTAGTATACACAGGCCTTCAAAGTTGCTTAATACTTGATTGAATGAATAATAAATGAACTAAAGGTTATTGGATGAAATGGTTTTACAGGATGAAGTAGACAGTGATATCTAATCTCAGAACATGTCTGTGTTCATCAAGAGAAACTGGACTTACTTTCCTCAATCAGAATTTAAGGATTCACATTAAAAAATAGTGTGAACTACGCTGCCTGCACCTACCAGGAGCTGACTTACTCCTCAGCTTATTTTTTCTAAGAATTATAATGTCACGTGCTCCTGCCACTGTAAATAATTGAAAAAGGACAATTTACTATATCTATATTTATTTTTAGAACACAAAAACAACTTTGTCATATAGTACTCTTTTACTGATTAAAACTTATTTTAGCCAAGGTATAAGGTGGGATATATATATTTTAGGGAATACCAAGTTTAGTTGAAGAGTTTGAATGCATTTTTTGTGCTTCTTAAGCTACACACAAAATGAAGGAGAGTGTAGGCTGTGAAATCATATTTTGCAGTCACAAAGTACTGTTCTAGAATCAGCTGTTTACTCCTATGTCATATATTTTTAAATCTTACTTGTGAATTCCAAAATGAGATCCTGCCCTAGAATTATTTAAATCTTTATCATTTTATAGGCAATAAAATAATTGAATCAACAGCATTAAATTATTTAAATGCAGAGGCATTAACTAATTTAACATTTATTTAATAAAGATTAACTTTGAAGTTAAAATTAACTCAAAATAGCCTTTAAAAAGTTTTTTAATGGCAGTATTTCATCTTTTCTTATAGCTGAATAATATTCCATTATATATATGTATCACATCTTCTTTATTCAATCATCTATAAAGGGCACTTCGGTTGTTTCTATGTCTTGGCCACTGTAAATAATGCTTCAGTGAATGTCTGGGTGTGTATACCTTTACAGATAAATGTTTTTAAATTTTTTGGATAGATACCTAGAAGAGGGATTGCAGGGTCATGTGATAATTTTATTCTTAATTTTTCGAGGACCCTTCATACTATTTTCCATGTACCAATTTACATTCCCACCAGCAATGTATGAGGGTTCCGTTTTTCCCCACAACCTCTCCAACACTTGTTATCACTTGTCTTGTTGATAACAGCCATTCTTACAGGAATGAGGTGATAGCTCATTGTGGTTTTGATTTGCATTTTCCTAATAGCTAATGAAGTTGAGCATCTTCATATGTCTGTTGACTCTTTGTGTGTCTTCTTGGGAGAAGTATCTGTTCAGATCCTTTGGCCTATTTTTTAATTAGATTGTTTGTTTTTTGGTGTTGAGTAGTGTATGAGCTCTTTATATATTTTAGATATTAGCACCTTATTGGAGGCATTGTTTGCAAATATCTCCTCCCATTCATGGTGGTCAAGACATGGAAACAACCGAAGTATCCTTTGGTAAATAATTGGATGGAGAAGATGTGGTGCGTATATACAATAGAATATTACTCAGCCATAAAAAAAGATGAAATAATTTCAAATACTGCCATTTGCAACAACATGAATGTATCCTGAGATAATCTTCCTAAGTGAAATAAGTCAGACAGAAAAAATTGAGAACAACGTGATTTCACTCATATGTGGCATATAAAACTGAAAGCAACAAATGATCAAGACAGACAAAAACTCATAGACACAGACAACAGTTTAGTGGTTATGAGAGGGAAAGAAG